>NC_056523.1:153867766-154167766 GCF_019175285.1 Sceloporus undulatus | reverse complement strand
ATTGTGGCGCCCAGAACTGGACACAATATTCCAGGTGGGGCCTGACCAGAGCAGAATATAGTGGCACTATTTCTTCTCTTGATCTAGACACTATACTTTTATTGATGCAGCCTAAAATTGCATTGGCCTTGTTAGCTGCCACATTGCACTGTTCACTCATGTTCAACTTGTGGTCTACTTGGACTCCCAGATCCCTTTCACATGTACTTTCATTTAGCCAGGTGTCCCCAATCCTATATTTGTGCATTTTATTTTTCCACCCTAAGTGCAATACCTTACATTTCTCCGTGTTGAATTTCATTTTGTTAGCTTTGACCCAGCTTTCTAGTCTATTCAAGTCATTTTGAATTTTGATCCTGTCCTCTGGGGTATTAGCTATTCCTCCTAATTTGGTGTCATCTGCAAATTTGATAAGTATGCGCCCAATTCTGTCATCCACGTCATTGATAAAGATGTTGAATAGCACTGGGCCCAGGACAGAGCCCTTTGGGACCCCACTGGTCACTTCCCTCCAGGATGAAAAGGAGCCATTGTTGAGCACCCTTTGCGTTCAGCCGGTGAACCAATTACAGATCCATTTAACAGTTCCTTTGTCTAGCCCACATTTTACAAGCTTGTTTGCAAGAATGTCATGGGAAACCTTGTCAAAGGCCTTACTGAAATCAAGATATACTATATACACAGCATTCCCTTCATCTACCAAGCTGGTAATTTCATCAAAGAAAGAGATTAGATTTGTCTGGCATGACTTCTTTCTCTGAAACCCATGTTGACTTTTTGTGATTATGGAATTGCCATCTAGATGTTGACAGACTCTTTGTTTAATGATCTGCTCTAGAATCTTTCCTAGTACTGATGTCAGACTAACTGGACGATATTTGTTGGGTTCCTCTTTTTTTCCCCTTTTTGAAGATGGGGACAATGTTTGCCCTCCTCCAGTCTGCTGGGATTTCTCCTGTTCTCCAGGAGTTTTCAAAGATTATTGCCAATAGCTCTGATATTACATTTGCCAGTTTTTTTTAATACCCTTGGACGGAGTTCATCTGGTCCTGGAGTTCTGCTGCTTATATACATGTGTGCATTTGCCTTCAAGTCGTCTGTTAACTTTTGGTGACCTCATGAATTTCATAGGATTTTCTTAGGCAAGCAATATACAGAAGTGGTTTTGCTAGTTCCTTCCTATATTATATCTATCCCCAGTTAAAAGATCTGATTTTGAAGGTGTTCCCAGGCAGACCTGATCATTTTTACATCTCACTTTTTCTTTCACATTATTCCATAGAATCTGTTCCAAAGGTTCTGTGATTTAGTATTAAATTAGCAGTAGAACTACCAGAAGTAAATTGGACAAACATTATCATGGTATGCTTCAGTTCCAGTGAATGCTATTAGTCTTGACATGGTGCTGGCTTCTATATTGTCACCCATGTATATATACAGGAACTTTTGTCCTTATCAGCTGTTCATTTTTCCTGATCTCTTATTGCCTCACAACCATTTGGGTTGTGTCTAATCTATGATCATAATAAAGTATGTTATTGTTTTTGTTGTATAATAAGCACATAATTCATACAATATGCAAATATGGTCACTTGAATTTAAGGGAGAAGAATGTGATAACCCTACGACAGAGAAAGAGCATAATATTACTCGTTACTTTGCAAAGAACAGGAAAATCCTATTCTTTCAAAAAGTGCTGGAGAATCCCAGTTTGGGTACGAGATGTCTCTGGCCTGGGCATGGAGGTGTGCAATAAAAGCTGTGTTTAAAAGTTTTCATCCTGCGCCGAGGTCAGGAGGGAAGGACGGAACAGGGCAGTACGATAATCTTCATGGTTAAATGTGGGGCAGACGCATATGAAAAAGTATCAAGAGGAAATCATCACTGCCTTTTTTTTTTTTTTTTAGGCTGGAGCATGGTCACATAATCTTCCTTACAATGGTATATTGCAGACTTTATAGCCTTTGACCCCTTTCTGTAAAATAGAGTTAAGTGGCAGAATAAGAAGTGAAGATTATAGGCCTTTTTGCATATAGAGGTAATCTTTTTAAAAATATGTTTTCTTTTTAAGCAACTGACCAACCATTCTGTTTGGGATGAAATGAAATCCATCAGTGGAATCCGTATGAGATCTCCTTTTATTACGCCTACATATCAAATGGAAATCTGTGTGTTCTTTTTTGCTGTAATAGTGTGCTTTTCTCCATTCATGTACTTCTTGTCACAAAATGTTTCAAGAGAGAAAAGGAAATTAAAGGAGGTGATGAAGACAATGGGGCTACGAGACACAGCATTCTGGTGAGCTATGAGACTGGCTATAATACATTAATTCTTAGTGGGAGACAATAGCTTCATCTCAGAAGTTGAAGAAGGGAATGATATGAATTCAGCATATTGGAGTGTCTGTGTTTAGTACATCTGTCTTTATATTTAATAAAGACTTGCTTGGGACTGCTTCTATCCTAGGTGCTTTCACAGCTGAACTTAACAATACATTACACATGAGTCACCTGCTGCATTGGGCCCCTAAGATGAGTTCTTCTTGTTCCTCTAAAAAATTAAGCATATTTCCCTGAATGACAACATCCTCATGTTGTGCATTTCCCTGTCCCTCCTCCGTTTGTCTAGAGCAGGAAAGCGTTGAGGCCTATCCTCTTACGTATGGTCCCAGGGAAAAGTTTTGAAGGACACTGTACTTACATGTCCAATTTACTGTCCTCTTCTTCCTTTCTCATTCTGCAAGGCTTCATGCCAATGTTATATCAAGGTTCAACTTGCCAAGAAAGCTAACAATCCATTTATATTTGTAGGTTATCCTGGGGTATTCTATATGCTGTTTACATTGTTATCACATCCTGTGTGTTGGCATCTTTTCTGAATAATTGGTATTTCACATGCAGCAGCTTTTTTGCCTTGTTCCTTCTGTTCTTCATTTATGGCATCTCATCCGTAAGTCTTTGATTTTCATAGTATAACCTTTCAGTATTTTTCATTCAGGGCTGAAATATGCTAAAGCTCATGAAATCTTGGATAGCACGCAGGGGGTGGGGGTGGCACTGTATTATCACTTATCTGGAATTCTGAAATAATCTAAAATGGTTCACATGGGTGGCTGTGATGGTGACACCTTTGCTTTCTGATGGCTCAGTGCACATACACACTTTGTTTCATGCACAAAATTATAAAAAAATATTGTGTATAAAATTACCTTCAGGTTTTGTATGTAAGGTGTATATGGCCGGTTACAAATCGGCATTTGGGACATCCAGAGGACGTCCCATTTTTTAAAAGGGGCGTCTCTTCTAGATGCCCCTGGGCCTAATACGGACTCCTTCCGTACAAGATGGCACCAGCCCTTCTACATGGCCGGCGCCATCTTTGCGTATGGACGCTGAGCGTTCGTACGCGTCGCGTCCTTTGTGACGTGGCGAGTGCGCCCCTGGCGCCTCGCTACGTCACAAACGCAAAAAAAAAAACACGACACTAAAGAAGCTCCATTTTGGAGCTTCTTTTTCAGTCTGCACGGGAGCCGCGCCGTGTGAAGGCTCCGGCTCCTCCACGGACTAACCGGTGGCGGCGGCAGAGCGCCGCAAAGCGGCGGTTTGTATCCCGCCTATGAATGAATTTTGTGTTTAGAGTTAGGTCTGATCTCTCTGTTGCCTCATTTATAAAATACAATTTTGTCAGACCAAAACTACTGGACAATCTTAATTCTTGTGTGGTAAAACAAAAAATCTACATTCCTCACATATGTGGAGATTGTTTTTTCTTTGTACATGTACAGAAGAACTCTCACATATGATGCATATATACTGGATTCTACTTAATATGTTTTTATAATTAGTAATGGAAACTAAACTGGTTGTTTCCTCTTCTTTCAGATATCCTTCTGTTTCATGATCAGTTCTATTCTCAAAAAGCCTAAAGAGACATCCTTTGTTGTTTTCATCCTCATTTTCTTTTTTGGAGGTCTAAGTATTCTTCTATTGGTCTCTAGAATTCCTGCACCTTTGGAATGGATTTTGAGCATCTTCTGCCCTTTTGCCTTTGGTGCTGGAATCATAAAGGTGCAGTATTACATTTTGGTTGGAGTTTGTAAAAGTGACTGAGTTTGCCCAAACTGGAAACTCCTTATTTAAGAAACCAAAACCTTTAAGGAAAATCACATAGCTCTCAGATTTGGAGACTGTTACCCTAAGAAAGGTGTAGGGGGGATGGCAGGGTCTCACTTTCCCACCCAGCCAGCAGAGCCACCCGACCCTGAAGGCATCTCTTCCCACCAGCACACCAGGTGTGATACACCCGCCCCCCCGTGACATTCCTGCCTGGCAACTGCAGCTTCTCTCCAGCTCCAGCTCTCACTATCTTTCTGCATGTAACTAGCAATCCACCCCATTTCTTAGGGTTCCCCATCCACCAGGGCAAACCAATACAGTTGGTTCTCTATATCCACGGGTTTTGTACCAATGGATCAAACCATGAACAGTTTGAAAATATTTTTAAAAATATAAATTTCAAAAAACAAACCTTAATTCTACCATTTCATATAAGGAATACCATTTTTACTATGCCATTGTATTTAATGGGACAAGCATCCATGGGTCTTGGTATCCATGGGGGTGGGGTGGGATGGGATACTGGGACCAAACCTCAGCGGATATCAAAGTCTCACTGTATTCGTAGGTGTTACATCTGCAGGTATCTTTATTAAAGGGTTAATTGAATTTCAAGCTTTTGTCCTCATTAGGCTTTGAGCCATAGGAGCTTAAACTTTGCTCTTTTATACAGATTTCTCTTTATCAAAAATATGGGAAAGCCTTCAATGTGACTGAAGTGATGATGGGACCATGCCCCTATGTCCTATTTTTGGACAGTGTTTTATATATGCTGCTGGCATTGTATTTTGACAGAGTGGTTGCTGGTAAGCATATCTTAATTAATATCAAATAGCTTGAAGTTTGCATGTCCTTATATATGTATAATAAAGTTATTGTCAAAAGGTATTTTGTATGAATCGTGAATCAAATAGTTTGGCTTCCACTTTCTCTGATGATATCCTTTTGGAATTAAAGTAATAAAGAGCAACCAGTGACAGTTAATGAAATCCCCAGGATCTCACAAAGCTCCTGGAGGCAAAAGTGGAATTATTCTCTAAATGAGAGGTGGGCAACTGTGGGAGGTTAGAGAACTGCATTAGCCCACTAGGAAACCTTGGAGGCCCACATACATCCCACTGCACTCCCACAAACATATTCTCTTTGCCCCCAAATATCCTCTAGAGGATGTGGGCAGCATTTTTGCCATATCCTGTCCTTGAAGGGAGAGGAGAGGCAGCTTTTGTGGCCGGAGAGTGGGATATAAAGACTATAAATAAATAATAGGCCAAGAAGACCCCTCCTCTTTACAACAGGAATTGACCAGAAGTTGCTTCCTGTACACTTTTTTGTATTTTAAACAAAGGCTTCTCCTGGCTTGAAAATAGGCCTGAGGGCCCAAAAGGCATGGTGAAAATGCCTCCATGTCCCATAGAGGGCATTTAGGGCATTTGAGAGCAAACATTTGCTTTTTAAATCATTTTTTGTCACTTGAGGGCTTTGGTCTCCCATAACAAACAGCCCTAAGGCTCTGCATGCAGCTTATGGCCTACTTTGAATTGTTCTCTAAACTGTTTTTTAATGCCTTTGTCCAACCAATTTCTGTGCCAAAATAAAAATATTTTGCACCTATACAGGGTTGAATATTCTGAGTACATAACAATGCCAGTTAAAACAACCTAAATTCCAGGTTATAACACAACAAAATGTGGTAAAATCAAAGGGGATAAATATTTCTTCAAGGCAGTGTGTGTGGGGAAGCGGATCGCTCCCATCCTTATCCCGTCCTTATTGCATCAGGCTTATCCCATCCTCTTCCTGTCAGTGAAGTGGAATGGCCCAGTCACTTTATATTAACAGAGTGGATGGGATAATGACAGAATGTCCGGGAATGCTGCCAGCACTCACACAAACAAACGCTGATAGTGATGGCTCAGCAAGGAAAACAAACTAGGCAGCTGAGAGACAGTCTACAGACCTTTCTATAGTCCGAGGGAAGCAAGCCACAAACAAAAGTCAGGGTCAGGATACCAGAAGTCATAGAAGCCAGTTCAGTCCAGGGTCAGGGAAGCCAGAAGGTTTGGAGTAGTCAAGTCCGTACCAATGTCAAAGGTTCAGGGGCAAACGAAGATTCTAGAAACATGGAGGTCCAGGAGCCAGTGCCAACAGCAACCACAATGAAGGATCTGCAATAAACTCTGGCAAAGGGTCGGCGTTCTCCAGCTGCTTAAATGAGAGACGCCCTCCCTTGTGCCAGCTGTTGCTTATCTGCAGATTGCCTCTCTGCAAGCCTCTTGGATCTGCACAAGCAAGAACTCCCAGCCCTCCTTTGCCTAAACAAAGGAACCTCCATGCTTTGTTCTTCCACAGGGGCAACACTAAGTTGCTGAGCATCTGGAGGGGACCCCACAGAGTTAGGATCTGGCTGAGCCTCAACCACTGGGTCTGGAAGATCAGGGCTGCGGTCTGGCAGGGCAGAACTCTTGCACTTGAGTAGCCACAGCCTCCTCTGAGTCCTCCTCTTGGCTGGCCATGATACAGAATAAGTATGATATCATATGATAATCTTTGCACGATAAGGATGGGAGTGATCCGTTTCACTCCCCTCCTTTTCCCCATGTGATAATCTGTGTGTTGGCCCCTATGTACGTGTGCATCACAGAAGTATTATACTATTGCACCCTTTTCTTTAGGTAGTCTTCTGCTAATTTGGAAAATAGCCAGGAAGGTGCTGCACTCTACTTAAATGATTGACTAGAAAGAAAATAAATGGATGATAAAAATGGCACCCATCACAAAAGTTAAGCTGAATGTGTGCTGAGGTGTATTAGCTTCACCTGCCTGTATCAACAACATAACTCTGTAAGGTGCAGGAAGAGTAGTGCCTAGGGCATCTACATTGGTAGAAACTGTATTGTTCTTTAGAGAATTATTTGACTTTCTCCAACAACAAAAGAAAAAAAGAACAACAGAAAGAAAAAAGGCAGAACAGCAGCACATCAATGGAGCGCTGTCAAATGTAGATGCAGATTATGACTGCTAGCTTTGAAACAAGCCAGGATTTTAAATCAGCTTCAGACCATCATTTAGGATACTGGTTTATTCTAATGTATGTAATCACAGGCCCCATTCAGACTGACCTTTTTGTGCTGGAAGGAACTGGGAAGCTACAGTCCCCCCCCCCCCCCCGAATCCCTCTAGAAACATGTGCTGACTACCAATCAGGGTATTTTAACCCTGAATGCCCTCTCGGAGAAATCGGGTCAAAAGTGAAGGTGCCTTGCTTGTCAATCAAATTTAGTTCTGCACTCATCATAGGTGACGTTTTCTGCACTCATTGGGCAATCGGAAGTGTGCTTTCCCCCTCCTTTTAAAAAAAAAAACAGGTGCCAGTATGCGCAGATGCTGTCAAATTTAAAAACCTCCTCTGTGTGTGCTGTGGGTATTTGGGTCAGTGCAGGTTATGATCTTCCCTTGGCCCCGTTTTCAAATGCAAGCTAATGCCATCTCGGCATCCTGTATCCTCCCTCCTTGACACCCCAGAATGCCTCATACACATGTGATAATAATAATAATAACAATAATAACAACAACAACAATAATAAATTCCTTACCTTGGGATGCCAGAAAAGGATGTCATGCATTCTTTGCTTTCTAGGCTACCCCTGAATTACTTACAGACAGTAGCAAAAGCATTCTGTATCAATTTGCCAAATTGAAAAGAGAAACATTGTAACATTCGCATTGTAGCATTTTGAAGGGGAAAGCCTCTTGCAAAGTGCTCTTTGCAGCATTTCCTTATTGCATTGAAAAAAATATGCCTGTAGTTTGTCAAAAATAATTTAGAAAAATAAAAAAAGAGATAAAGCTGCCTGTGCAAGAGGGAGGCTTGCTCAGTCATGTGCCCTCCCTCTGACCTGCCCTGAATTGCCCTTTCCTCCTGCCCCTTCCTTCTCCTCCTCCTGCTCCATTATAGAATGCCCTCCATGGCCCCCTTCTTCCCCCGGCTTCTTCATCCTCCTCCTCCTCCGTCACTTTCTCCAGTTCCCCCCTCTGCCCTCCTTCTGACTGCCCTTTGCATCCCCTGTCAGTCACCCTGATTCCCTTTTTTTGCCTCCTGTCACCCTGATCCCCCTTTTTCCATCCTTCCTCCAGCTCCTTCCTCCTCCTCCTCCTCCTCCTTTGCCCCGATGAAGGGGAGGGAATGCCCTGCCCACTGCCCTCCCTCTGACCTAAATCCCTCTCATGAACTTGCCCCGATCATGATTGGGGGCAAGTTCATATTCACAGAACCCATTTTTTTTCCAAAAGAGATGGCTTTTACCCCAATTCCAAATGACGCACGCTAAGGGGCATTTGCCACGAAATGCTTGTGCATGCCTCGAAATCGATTGTGAGAGATTCAGGGCCAATATGAACTTCACGTGCAAGAATCGATTCCTGATCCGGGGTAAAAGGTAGTCTGAATGGCCCCACAGCTTCCTTGTTCTACCACCATGAGAAACCCCTGTGGTTGCCAGAGTGATAACTAGAGAGGGGTTCTGTACCTGTAATGCAAAGCTGAGCAAAGTGTGGCCCATAGGCTACAGTACATGCTGCGCCCAGGAGTCATAAAGTTCTCCCCAAATGCACTCTAGAGGGTTTAGGGGGCATTTTGTTTCTCCTGGGCAGCTGTTGATCCAGGCCTACTTCAAAACCAGAAGTAAGCTAGAAGTGTTTTTGGGAAAAATGCTTCATCTTTGTCCCAGGAGGGCTAAAAACAGGGTCAAAATGAGCAAGGGGGGATTAGTTTATTTTTGCAATTAAGGTACTTCCCAACAAGGTCTCCTAGGGGACTAATGTGGCCCCTGAGCTTCCCACAGTTGCTACCCCTGCTGTGCAGAAAAGGGAATTTCACTAGATATTGCTTGTTACCTGGTTGTGTGACAAGCAACACCTGCTTTAATTCCTTCTTCTACACAACCCTTAGGGTCAAGAGCACCTTCCAGTTTTTACACTGGCATCCCTAATTGTGGATTTTACAAAGAAGAATTATCTAAAGGCAAAAAGCTTGTTTACATCACAAATGACATGAATGTTTGAATTAGGCCAATTTTATGCCTTTATTCCTTTGGTTTCCCTTGTCTCCCCGTATGTTCATCTTTTGAATAACTGATACTTTAAATGTCCTGCAACATCCATTTTCCCCACCGCACACTACTTAGTGAGTCTGTTGCTATACTGACAGCAAATGCAGACTGATTCATTTCAGCTGGGTCACAAGTTCAAGAGTAAAAATGTACTGTACCTTGATATACAAGAGTTTTGATGCCTGTTTGTTTTTGTATGTCTTCTTAGACAAATATGGAGTGCCCTATTCTCCCTTCTTTTTCCTAAAGAAGTCCTACTGGTTTAAATCAAGAAACAGATTACTGGGTGATGTTTCTACCAATGAGCGAAGGAGTATCTTCAGTGATAATGTTGAACCTATGCCACCTGAATTTGATGGGAAGGACGCAATTAGGTAAAAAACAGGAGATGTGAACTACATACTGTATATTGTTGGTGTTTTGTAGATTTCTTTCACTCAGTGCTCCTGTATTCTTTTCCAACAGTAGTTGTGGTCTAGATTATTTAGGTTCTCCTATTTGGGTCTGCCAGGGAAATAGTTTGCCTTTAGGAGGGAACAGTGCACAGAGATACTGTATACACTGCAAAGAAACAAAGGTGATTCAGGTGTGCATATCAGGCTGTATATTGGGAATCCCTAATAACAGAGCAATAAGGTATTACTGACAAAACTCAGTGTATACTTAAAATTATATTACAAATTTAGATATACATTTCAACCCATTTTTGTATCACATAATGTTACAATAGAACCAACTGCTGTTCCAAATTCTTGAAAGAGCCCTTCACATATGCATTTGATATGAAATGTGTGAAAAGAATTATTTATAGTCCAGAGATCATACGGATACAGAGATGGCAAATCTGGAATTATTCAACCATTTCGTTGTTCTTCAGTCTCTATTTACAAATAAATTCTCTCTGTTAGCTCAGTATAATACCCTATCTTCTTAAATTGTGTATGCCAATGGACAAAATTACTATTTAAATGAACAAATCACTTACCAATAGTTTTCAATGCCAACAGCAATTACCTTTTTCTTTATTAATGTTATTCTTTGTTCTACAAGCCAAATCTCTTACTTATAAAATAAACAACTTACCACAACATACAAATCAACGGGTATTGTATATTTATCACAGATGTATACAGTATTTTCTAAGTTCTAACCTGAATCCTGTGATGGCTTTTTATGCCGTTATAGCTCTAATGAGGTGGTTAGATACAGAAGCAATGCTGATTAATCTCAATTAACCCACATGGCAATTAATTAACTAAATAAAACATTCTAAGGACAGCTTTTCATTTAAACCTTTAGGTATCCAGTAGGTGGCACCAAAGCACTTCCTTTGGTAAAAGCATGATGTTTTTGTCCTGATGTGTTTTTAACTGTAATACCTCCAAATCACAAAATTTGAAAGCACTGGGTCCATGACTGTGAATATAATGATGCTCATATAAAGATGTGTCTCTACTTTTATTTCTACTGGTAATTCTACTCATGTGCTCCAAAATATATATTTTAAAAGGACAACTGGTCTGGTCTATGGAAATCTATTGGCATGGACAGATAATGATATAAACACCCGATGTTTGACAAATTTGGGGTTGTTGAAATATATATAATTCTGTAAGTGTACAAGGAGTTTTGTCAGTAATAGCTTACTGATGATATTTGTGATACTATAAGTGAGGTGGGTGCTGACTTTTTTTCTGGTTGTATATTGGGAATGTCAACCAGCTGGAGGAGTATTTGAGGAAAACAGTACTCAGACTTTTTACTCTCATGACCCCCTCTACATCTACATGTGGACATCACTGTAGCATATGAGTAAAAATATTTTCTTTGCTTACTGTGTGTATTCGCTAGACGCGGATGTCAATGTAGTAAATTAACAAAAATATTTTGTTGGTTTAGTGTATGTATTTTCTACATGCCTATGTCAATGTAGTAAACGGACAAAAGTATTTTGTTGGTTTAGTGTTTGTATTTTCATTCTCTTCCATTTGCTTTGATGGAAAGGGCGTATTTTCATTTGCTTCCATTTGCTTTGAAGTACCAAAAGCCAGATGTACATACCAAAGTCACTCTGCTCTGCCCATTGTAGTATATGAGTAAAAATATTTTATTTCTTCAGTGTGCATTTGCTTTATTTGTTTATCATGCACTTCCGTTTTCTTTGATGAAAAGCATGTATTTTCATTTGCATCCATTTGCTTTGATATATCAGAAGCCATGCTGATGTTACACCCCCCACGCAGTGCAGTATAAATATTTTGTTTGTTTTGTTTGTTTTTAGTGTGCATATTTTTGTTTGCATATTCACAAACATATATTAATGTACGTTCATGAATATACATGAATATATTCCTGCAGCAGCATCCCATCCCAAGAACTGTGGCAGTGATGAGTGGATGGGTGGATGGATTGGGTGGGGGAAGAAGAAGAACTGGCTCTGGATGGCCCATGCCAAGAGGCCTTAATGCAGCAAGCTTGTCTGCTCTTCTCCCCCCTCTCCTCCCTCAGCATCTTCCTCCCTTTTTTCTTCCCCTTCAGGACAGAAAAGGTTTGAGGAGAAGAGAAGTGGTGGGGGGAGGGAAAAGAAGAAAGGCCTCCAAGTCTTGTGCCTGTTTGAGCAACTCTCACACCTGCCCTTGGGGTCCTGCTCCACCATTTGGGAAGCACTGAGATACTCTATTTGATTTGATGTATCAAAAGCCAGATTTTGGGGCTGAACATGAGGCAGGTGAAAATCAGCACTGCAGTGGTTGGGCCTTTCTCCCATGGAATTGATAAATTGCAGAGATAGTTAGAATTCAGACAAAAATCCAAGAATACACTAACCATTTATTACTTTCCAATTGTTTAGACTAAATAACATTAAAAAAACCTATGAAGTGAAAAGAACAAAAACTGAAGCCTTGAGAGGTGAGAAAATGTTCATTTCTTTCAGTTCTCTTGTCTCTTACCTTGATCCCTTTAAAAGCAAAATAATATTTTTTTCCTCTGTGAAATTCAGAGAATCTTTATTTTACAGCTTGTGAACATACTTTGTTTTTTTATCCTAAAGCACAGGGGCTTGTTCTCCTATTGCCTGGGATGTGTGTGTGGGGGGGGGGGGGGGAGCTAAAAGACACATAAATATCTAAGGGGCGGTACAGACAAGCCCCCAAAACGCAGCCTGCAACTGCCCCTTTTCGCACTGGATTGGGGCCAGGGCAGCCTCCCTGGCAGCCCTGCAGCCCCAATCTGGCATTTTTCTGGGCCATGGAGAAGTGGCAAAATGCCGCTTCTCCATGGCCCAGAAAAGGGGGTGTCCTTGGGGCTTCATGCCCCTGGATACCCTGGCCCTGCATCATTGGCGTGGCCGTGTGGTTGCTGTGCCACCGATGTGTGTGCCCCAAAGGAGCTCCGAAACAGAGCTGCTTTCCACGCCGCTGGTAAGGCGCCATAAGCGCCCTCCAGCAGTGCGGTGATGTGTCTTCTGTGACACACCATTTGGACGCATTGCATAGGACATGTCATGAATACGTGCCTCGTATGGGCAAGGCCGTGTAATCATGGCAGCACCCACACATAGTAGGGTTAGGGAGCATGCGGTGGCTACGAGCTCCCTAACCCTACTATTGGCCCCATGACGGTGCTTCCTGGCCATCTGTCTTGGGCCTAAGTACTTAGCTATATGTAAGCACTCCCCTCCAGGGAATATTTTAAGGTTGTTAATATTTTGTTGAAGGCACCAGATCTTAGTGATCTGATATTGGAAGCTAAGCACAGTTAGCTCTGGTTAGTAGACTACCAACAAGTACCAGGTACTGTTGGCTCTATTTCAGAGGAAGGAACTGCCAAAACCAAGTGAATATTCCTTGCTTATGAAAACTTAGGTTACTTGAAGACACACACACACACACACACACACACACACACACACACACACTGTCTTGAGTATGACTTGGCTAGGTTATGTGGGTCATTTAGCCCTGTTTCCCTGTGAAACTGGCACACTGGACATTGTGTGGGTTGGATCTTATGTATAATATTCAGTATAGGAGTCCCTTTGCCCCAGGATATTTTAATCTATTCCAGAATGGTAAGTAGCTGCTTCTCCTTCCTTAAATATATAGTTCCAAACAACAAACTCCTGAGCCCTTCTCCATGACAATTTTACACTTCTAAATTGGACAGAGGGAGAATGAAGGACCCTGAGTCCTTCAGGGAAGAAATCAGGCAGGAGGTGTAACCTTTTATATAAGAGACACCATTTTGCTACATCACTATATATAATGAGACTTGAGCATCCCTGGATTTTGGTATCCATGGTGTGTGTGTGTGTGTGTGTGTGTGTGTGTCCTGGAGCACACCCCAGTGTACCATTGGTAATTGTGCACCAAGAGCCCATTGTACACAATTCAAGCATGTTAGCCAAGGTTCTTTTGTCTGTATATTTCCACTGCCAGTGTGTGTTATGACTGGAGACACTTGCAAGAAGGACTATGTGGCAGAGGTAGTGAGGATGGTTTCATAATATGTTCCATCTTTATCTCAGCAGTTGCCAATTTTCACCCTGTTCAGCCAGTGTTAGAAGAGACCATAATTTCTACCTCTCAAATATGTAATTAACACATTTTCTTCGTTTCTTTTCCATTTACACTACCCATTATAGTGGCATATTCCATTTTAACTGCCATGTCGACTTTCTATGGAATCCTAAGCTTTGTAGTTTGGTGAGGCATTAGAGTCCTCTGAGTCTGAGGAGTCGGTGGAAGAGGCTTTTAACCCAGCACAGGAACCTACTTGCCAGCAGCCACTAGAGCCAGGTTCACCACAGCTTCCCTGCCCTCTGAGGAGAGCCAGACGTACTAGTATCTACCCCTACAGAGAGACGTCAGGAAAGGGAGAGATACCAATGTTCTTTGCAGTTAAGTACCAGACGAGCTATAAATATCCTCAAGCCAACATGGCTAACAACTTTCCATCTTTCTTGGGAGAAGCCTTGCTGTTGCCTTGATCCTGCATTGATTGTCAGTTGACTTGACATCTGCCTGGACTCTAACTACTCCTGTTTGCCCCTTTTGACTGCTGTACTGGACTGACTGCTGACTCATGAAAGACCTGGACTGGTTTAAATGACCAAGGCTCTCTCTGTAACCTCCTTGAAGCTGAGCTATTTCTCTTTCCCTGTGCTAAAGGCACTGAACCTTGAAGCTGGGAGTTTGGTTAGCTTCCCAAAGGCAAAACAATCATAGTGCCACAACTGCATAATGTGAGTGGGCCCCTGATCAGATCAAGCTTGATTTTTGCAGTGTTTTCTGAATGTGCCCAAACCCATTGGTAACACAATGCAGAAACTTCTGAATAAAATTTGTAACTTAATCAAGAATGGCTGTAGTCTATGGCCTCTAATGTGTTTATTCCACTGCAGAAAGAAGAATGGATAGTTCAACTCCATGGAAAAATTTAGATGAGGTGAATATTGGAAGTATCTAAGTGGCTGATGTGACCCATTAGAGAAACTACTAGAAGCGAATCAAAGCAATCAGAAGCAGGTTTACTTAGAGACAATTCCTGCTGATTTAAATGGAACCTAGGCTTAAATCCTCTCTAGATTTACTTGGGAATAAGTTCCCGTTGACCGACTGACTGACAATGCATACATGCATATATAGGATTGCAGCCTTGGTATATTCTGCAACATTTAGAGATAATGCTGTTTCTTGTATACTGTATTAGGTTTGTCATTGAATATCTACGAAGGCCAGATCACTGCTATACTTGGCCATAGCGGAGCTGGAAAAACGACACTACTACACATTCTCAGTGGACTTTCCAAGCAATCAGATGGTAAGAATCAGTGCTTTGAAACCAAGTAGGCTGCTGACACGGTCTCAAACATGTTCCCAAAAAGTTATCCCTCTGTATCCACGGATTCAACCATCCACAGCTTTAAAATACCCCCTCCCTTACAATTCTTAAAAAAACAAACCTTGCTATTTGACATTTTATATAAGGGACATCATTTTAAAATGCCACTGTACAAATGGGACTTGAGCATTCGTTGATTTGGGTGCTCATAGGGGAGGGAATTTTCCCGTATTTGAAAATGCACCAGAAAAGTCTGGGTTGCATACGGTCTGAATACACCTGGACATGGGTGAATGTGGTAAGACCTGTCTTTGACACTTAAACATGCATGTATCCCATCGGGAGAAAGACAGGATACAATGTGTGTGATGATCTTCTTACTTTCAAATAGGTATATTTCTTTCTCATATTCATAGCAAGGTGGTGATGACTACTATTATACGCCTTTGTTTGCCTTTATGCAATGGTGGAGAATATGAGCCAGAGGGTACTACAGTATATTGAGTTTCCCAAGGACAAAAGAGCTAAACTATGGTGCGTTACAGACCGCCCCTTTTGGACGGCCTGTACCCACCCCTTTCCCCAGTGGATTGGGGCCTCAGCTGCCACAGCAGCAGCCATGAGGCCCCGATCCGCTGTTTTTCCAGGCCGCGAGAAGCAGCAAAAGGCTGCTTCCCGTGGCCTGGAAAGGGTTGTCCTTGGGGCTTCAAGCCCCAAGGACACCCCGACAGCAGCGGGGAAAAGAGAATGGGTGCCGCCATTTTGTACATACTGTATATGTTCTAGGGTTGGGGGCGTCTGAAAGAGACACCCCCGGGCAACTCTAGTACTTACACAGTACATGTTAAAAGGCCTGTTTGCAAAGGGCCAGAGTGAACCAAACACTGGAGCAGATGGGCTTTTGGGATGATCTCTCAGGGATTTTCTTATGCCCTTATAAGCCACAATGTTTTTAAGAATAATCTTTTAAATAAAATACAGCCAATTCCATTACAGTTTAATCTTTAATTTGATCACAAGCTAAAACAATTCCTGCCCAATATAATTTACACCTTACCATCCTGGCCTCTGCTTCTGTATACAGGTTCTGCAACCATATTTGGCTATGACATATCAGAAAGGGAAGATATGGAACAAATTAGAAATATAAGTGCTGTGTGCCCACAATTCAACATCCAATTTGAATTTTTAACAGTGAAAGAAAACTTAAAGACTTTTGCTAAAATCAAGGGGATTCTATCCAATGATATAGAAAAGGAAGTAAGTATGCTTTATGAAAATTTTGCCTTTATTTTCTTTGTAAGAAGCTGTCATTATTATTATTATTATTATTAACCTTTATTTATGAAGCGCTGTAAATGTACACAGCGCTGTACATACAGTCTTTTTAATTAGACGGTTCCCTGCCCTCGGGCTTACAATCTAAAAAGACATGACACAAAAGGAGAAGGGAGTGGTGGAGGGAAAGACTAAGAGGTCCAGCATGGTAGGCAAAGGCCACCCCCCCACAATGCGTTCTGACTGGGCCACCCTTTGTGTGTGGGTTTCTTTTGGTTTGGTGATGTTAGATAGAAACTAGATAGAATTACTTGTGCTTAAGGTCAATGGGACAATTTTATTCAAAACCAAGTTAAAATCTTATTAATTTCAATGATGCTTATATACAATTAAGTTTCTTTGGGCCAGAACTGACATCCTAACTGGCTAACTTTTGAATATGTTTGACAACATGCCTGGCATAATGATTTCTATCAGATTTCCCCCATGTTTGAAAGGCCCCTAAATATGGCAAAAATGCCCAGAATGTCCCAAAGAGACCAATATTTTGTGGCAAAATACATTTTTCCCTATAGTTTTTGTGGGAGCAGGTGTGGTGGAAAGGTGGCCCTTGAAGGTCTCTGGTAGAAGAGGCTAAACATCAGACAAGACAGAGGTGATCTTACTGAGTTAAAAGGCAGATCGGGGAATAGATGTGCTGGATGGGATTACACTCTTCCTGAAGACACAGGTCCACAGCTGTGGTGTGCTCCTGGATTCAATTCTGAGCCTGGAAGCTCAGATTTCAGCGATGACCAGGACTGCATTTGCACAATTAAAGCTTATGCGCCAGTTTCTTGAGACACTGGATCTGGTAGCAGTGACACATGCTTTAGTTACATCTTGCCAGCGGAGAGTGTTTGAAAACTTCAGCTGGTCCAAACAGCTGCAGACAGATTGCTAACTGCTAATTGTTGTGCTGGTGTGTATGTTTAATGATACATGTTTAATGATACATGTTTTTGATTGTTTTATCTCATTTTAACTTTTGTATCTTCTGGATTTTTAACAATATGCTTTTTAATTTGTTGTAAGCTGCTGTGTCCTGAACAGGGAAAAAGGTAGGATGATGATGATGATAATAATAATAACAACAACAACAACAACAACAATCACCCC
The DNA here is from genome assembly GCF_019175285.1 of Sceloporus undulatus. Taxonomy (NCBI): domain Eukaryota; kingdom Metazoa; phylum Chordata; class Lepidosauria; order Squamata; family Phrynosomatidae; genus Sceloporus; species Sceloporus undulatus. The sequence continues at coordinate 154,150,263 of NC_056523.1, read as the reverse complement.
TCTAGCCTTCCACAGTTGCCTAGCCATGCCCTACAAGAGTGCCAAAGTGCAATTACATTTATGTACTGCTTGAAGGTTCCATATGGCCAACTGATTGGCTACTCCATGAACAGAGTTTTTGGAATAGGTAGCCTTTCATCTGATTCTGCATTGCTCTTTGTATGTTTCTTACTCATCATTCCTGAGATTCGGCTCTGCTGGAGATGATGTGCTCCCCAGTAAAACATATCTTGCAATAAGTTTTGATTTTTATTGAGGACATGTTTATTAGATGTTAAATTATTACACCGGAATGCAAACATACCTTGAAACAAAGCATGTTGATCACAGTTGAATTTGCTCTTCAGTAAATATGGATATGAACTGATGACAAGATTGCATAGAATTGCATAGGCTTCTGATATCAGAGACCTCCCTCCCTTGATTCTTTCCTGCTTGCCCTTTCCTGAGTCTCAAGCTGTTACCTGCCATTTCTTAACCATCTACTTAAGCAAACAGTATCTATTCCAGGGACAGGAATTAATCTGGAAGTATTTTTTCCACATGTGGGAAGATCTGAACATCCAACTGAGATGAGATCCAAACCCATATATTCTGTGGAAACCCAAAGCCTGTATCTTTCAACCAATCAACTGGCCAGCCTGGGGCAGAGTTGGGGTGTGGCGTCCACACACCACCTGCCCCGACTCCACCCCTATGGCACCCCTATGCTATGCACCACCCCACAAGGTGCACAATATCATGGCACTCCCCTGGCACTGTGTTTAGATGATGCAGTGCCAAAGCAGTGCATTAAAGCAGTGGTGTAGTGGCTATGGCAGGAATAGCTTTTTGTGGCTCCTTTTTGCACTGCAGAAAGGTCAGATTGGGGGTGTGGTGTGTGGTTGCTGCAGCTCCAGTCTGTCTCCAAAAAGGGCGGTCTGCACAGCCCCTTAGTCACTTAAAAGGAGACAGAATGAAATCCAAATTTCCCAACTTCCTGGTAATAGACACTTGTATTTATTTTCAGGTGCAAACACTTCTGACCCTTTTGGATATTGATGCCATTCAAGACACGCAAGCTAGTTGCTTAAGTGGTGGACAAAAACGAAAATTATCTCTTGCGATTACTTTCTTAGGAGAGCCACAGGTAAAAGTACCATAGTACATATTGTTCAGGTACGATTCCTTTCCTGACTATAGTGTTTGTGTTCCAGTTGATTATTGTAATTCATTAAAATTATAAATATTTTCTTGCTGACAGGTCTTGTTTTTAGACGAGCCAACTGCAGGATTGGATCCCTATTCCAGACAACAGGTGTGGTCCCTCTTGAATGAGCGCAAAGCAGGTCGAGTTATTCTGTTCACAACTCAGTTCATGGATGAAGCTGATATTCTTGCCAGTGAGTAGAATTTCTCAACTCTAAATTTAGGGAAAGAGAAAGGGATGTGTTAGTAGCCAGCTTTTTCTCCATACCTGCTATCAACACTGTTCCTGTTTCTCTCACTTAGAACAAAAAAGTCGTCTGCTACATTGCACAAGATATTTGGTCCACATAGGCTGCTGCCACACTGCAGAATTAATGTAGTTAAGCTCCATTGTATGGAATCCTGGGATTTGTAGTTTGTAGTTTGTAGACTGCATTAATTCTGTAGTGTAGATGCAGCCATTGTGTCCTAGGGACTTGGTTCCTTCACATATTTCCATGTGAGAAAAGTATTTGTTGTTATACCATATTCATTATTCATTAATTATTATACCAGCTGCACTGGTTACTTGGCAGTTTTCAGGCCCAATACAAATTGATTCTTATGACCTATAAAACCCTGTGCACTTTGAGTCCAGGCTATCTGAAGAAATGGACTCTCCAGTACAATCCTCATCCAGACTTTGAGGGCTTTAGTGGAGGCTCATTTGGCACTCATGCTGACACTTTAGAGGCAAACGGGGTGAGATAACAAGAGAGGGCTTTCTTAGTGGCTGTTCCCAGGCTTTGCAGCCCCTCTCAAGGAATGCTAGGCTGTCTCTCCCCACATTTGCTGTTGTTTTTCCACTGGAAAAAATTAACCCCAGGATGACTAAGATCGAACATTCTCTCCTATAACCCGCATCAGATGTTTGCATCCCACAAATAACACTTTTAAGTGGTTGTTTTAGGAAAGCTTAACCCTGAGCAATCATATGACTGATTTATCACTTTTGTATCCTAACTTCTCCCCAAGTGCAGAGGAGCATTGTAGCCTTGTAGCAAACCTGCAAGGTAGGTTAGAATCATAGAATCACAGATTTGGAAGAGACCTCAAGGGCCATCATGTCCAACCCCTTCCATGAAGGAATACACATAGAATCATAGAATCATAGAATCATAGAGTTGGAAGAGACCGCAAGGGCCATCCAGTCCAACCCCCTGCCATGCAGGAAATCCAGATCAAAGCATCGCCGACAGATGGCCATCCAGCCTCTGTTTGAAGACCTCCAAGGAGGGAGACTCCACTACACTCCGAGGAAGTGTGTTCCACTGTCGAACAGCCCTCACTGTCAGGAAATTCCTCCTAATGTTGAGGTGGAATCTCTTTTCCTGCAGCTTGCATCCATTGCTCCGGGTCCTAGTCTCTGGAGCAGCAGAAAACAAGCTCGCTCCCTCCTCAATATGACATCCCTTCATCGTGGTACTGCCAACATGTGGCCCATCTGGCCTCTGTTTAAAAACCTCCAAAGAAGGAGACTCCCCCACTCTTCAATGGAGTGTGCTGCACTGTCAAAACTCTTACTCTCAGGAAGTTCTTCTTAATGTTGAGGTGGAATCTCTTTTTCTGTAGCTTGCATCCATTGTTCCATGTCTTTGGAGCCACAGAAAACAAGCTTGTTTCATTCTCAAGATGATATCCCTTCAAATATTTAAACGTGGCTCCCCTTAACCTTCACTTCTCCAAGCAAAACATACAAGCTCCCTAACTTCTCTCCCTAGGGCATGGTTTTCAGATCCTTCACTACAGTCTTCCCTTCATATTCACGGGGATTAGGGGAACAAGACCCCGCGAATATGGAAAAACCACAAATAACCCCCCACACACACACCCACACCCACAAACACTCACACACATACACACTGATTAGGCCTGAAGAAACTCCAGTTCAACCAAGTCCATGTCACGAGCTCCTTAACTGGGTAGGAATTTCAATGTCAGACATGCAAATTCACTGCTTGGTCTACTTCATGGTGGTTCACTCTACCCCAAGAAACAAAATTATATGCAAATCCTGCTATGACATTCTTTATTGCTTATTTCTTCTTATATGTATTAAGTACCAGCTCTGAGTAATATGCATATAATGAAGATCACTTGATACCAAGTCTGATTGATACCCTCTGGGTAGTTGGAAAACAGTCTATAACTCATCTTCCCTTTCACCCCATGTTTCCAGCTCTGAATGCTTAACTGGTGTATCCTTCCTTCAGATAATTCCCTGAAATCACTGTCATATGGCAAAGCTAGAATCATACTACTAAATGAGATTTCTAAACAAAAGGTTGTGTGTGTGCATGCGTGCGTGCGTGTGTGAGAGAGAGAGGTTTAATTGTACTCTTTCTTCTCAGACCGGAAAGCTTTCATTTCATATGGGAAGCTGACATGTGTTGGTTCATCTTTGTTCTTGAAGAAGAAATGGGGTATTGGATATCATTTGAGGTACTTTTTCAGCTCAGCATTTTTGTCCTTTTGCTTGTTTTGCAATGGTAACATTTATTTCCTGTCTATGATATGCATTTATTTGTTGTTCATCATTCATTAAATCAGTGGAGAATTATACCTTTCCTTTCCAGTTTCTACATGCAAGGCATCTTGAAGGTAGCCTGCATACATAAAAATAATTCACAATTGGGGGGGAAAGAACTATGGCCATATCAAAAGCAAGAGACAAAAAAGCAACAAATAAACAGTAAAGAAATAACATAATTAAACACCAGATAAATTGCCAGTGTGTAACTGATGACAATGTATGTCCTAGGTCTATTTGTTCCTAGAACATGAAATAATGATAAACATGCTATTTGTGTTAGACCTTTTCCTGCTCCATGTCATTTCTTTAGGGAGATAGAAAAAACCATCCAGTGTGGAGTAATGTCATGCCACATGCTTCATTAACACATTGTCTGTCATCAATATCACACTACACTGTTATAGCACTATTATTCCACTTTAACTTCTTTAAGTTAACTGATATGGTTGCCTCTTGTAGAATTCTAGGATTTGTAGTTTAGTGAGGCCTATGCTAAACTGCAAATCCCAGGATTCCATGGGAGGCAGCCATAGCAGTCAAAGTAGAATAACAACACTGTAACAACAAAGTGTGATATTGTCAGAGAAAGGAAGAAAATGTATTTGTTTTAATTTTTGTAAGCTGCCTTGAGTCTCATTATTGGGAGAAAAGGCAGGATATAAATGAATTGGAGTGGGTGGGTGGTAGAGGACATAAACACGGGGCTTCTGTTTTCAGCAATGGTGTCACTGCTTTAATAATTCTTTAGTTCTTCCCATAACTATATGAAAATGAGAAATCCGTGCTGCAGTCATTTCTAGGATGATCCATGTTTCTGTTGTGCTGGTGAATAATTGTGAATTGAAATCAGATCTTGGATATTTTACTCAGATAACATTCTGGATAAATGAATGCAGGTTTGTTTCCTTGTTTTGTGTCTAAATGCCTTTTAATATGAACAGGATGCATATAAATGAGTTTTGTGACTCTGAGAGGACTACATCCCTGGTCAAGCAACACATTCCTGATGCTAGATTATCAGGGCAGCGTGAAAATGAGCTGAGCTATACACTGCCCTTAGAAAACATGGATAAGTTTCCAGGTAATTATCACCTGAAATAACTGACAATAAATGTCAGTGTTATTTAAAATCATCCAGTTAACTGTGGTGTTCCTTAAGATTTATTTACTTCATGTTTTTCCAGAGGAGGAGAAGAATCTCTTTGTATAGGTTCTTTCTCCCACTTGCTCCAGTGGGTTGAAAATTTCAAATCAGGTTGAGGAACAACTCCAGCTAGCCCCAGCCCCAGCCCACCGCAACTTTGGAGCAGACTTTTGAAAAATATTTTCCAGTCTTCCTTTGAACCCCCACCCCCATTTCACAGTCCTCTTAAGCACTTCTCCCTTCCTTTGCTATTTTCTTCACTAGAATGAAATCATCGGGAGACTGACTTTCCTGTTTACAGATGTGAGCCTCAATAAACCCGGCCAGTCCTCCTATTTGGGTAGATTTTCCCCTGCAGAGGCCATTATGTGGGTCCTCCCTACACCATTCATTCAAAATAAATTGGGAGCTCTGAAACTTTGGGCCCTAACTCCTGTATGAAAGACATAACCCAAGCAGCTAAGTGAGATGGTTTCAGAGTTGCTACACACTTCAGCTCTTCCTCATTCCCAACTGATGGCCAGACACTGCTGAATATGGATGAGGCAAACATAGCATAAGTAAAGTGCCAGGGCTTATAGTACAGTAGAGGGCCCATTTTCTCTATGTCTGACTAGAAAATCTCACTTGGACACCTTTGTTTCACACTGCTAATATCCCTTATCATAGTCATTCTCTCCCCTCCCACCTTTTTCATTAATATTGTATTGATCATATTATAACATAAAAGTACGAAGTACATATGAAGCTCAGGTGTGATCTGCTCTAGGTCCCATTTGTTTGACATTCTGGCTGTCCACAGTATTCTCAGCACTCCTCTCCAGCACCACATGTCAAATGAGCTGAAACCAGGATTTTAAGTATTTGGTTTATCAAACTCAAATTTACAAAGCCAAATTAAGACTGCAATTACTTTCCAGCATATTCACCTGGAATCCAGCCTTTCACAAGGAGAATGCAGGCACATTTTCCAGGAAACTATTATCTATACCTCCATGTGTACACCATCTGACTCTCTATGCAGAACTGGGATTTAATGTTCTTGAAACTGAAGCCTGGTTGATGACTTATAGGTTTTGGTTTAAGATACATTTCAGGCCTAATAGATCCAGTCTTTTATGGTTCCTACTATCTGATGTTTACTATGCCAGTTGGGCTAAATTTTATGAAAGTAAAGTAATTTCTGTGGGTTTAAATTTTGATTTTCTCCTTTTAATTACTGAAAAGGAGTGTCTTGAATCTATTAGGGTCTGCCATGTAGAGAGAGAACATCAAGTGACATATCCAACTCCTCCTAGAGTGTGTTATCCAGTGATGCTTGGTACCCCCCCCCCCTTGTAGGGTAGGATTCCGGATTATTTTCAAATCCTTTCACTGCTGGTGTCGAGGAAGGCTTTTTTGTTTGCAAGACTGAACACCCCTCAAATGTGACCAGGGCAGATATCTGCAGATGCCATTTTAGAATCGTGTATGTCACTGTGATCAAGCTCAAAATGTTCTCCATCATATTGTATTGCTTTGTCCATTGTATATAATTCTGAGGGGAAAATTTTTAAGAAGGTTATTGGAAATGAATATCTGTTTGGATGGGTTATCAGTGGAATACTTATTGGAAGATCGGAACCCACATATTACCAGGTTAATGGCCAATTTTCTGGTGGCGGCAACAAGATTATGGCTTAAATTTTAGTAACGATCCTGAAGTTTTATTTTAAATACATGTTGTTTTTCTATGCCTAATAAAGGTTGACTAAAAACAAAAAACCTCAAGGAAAGCACACCTCAGTAGAGGTCCATAGTTTTCTTTGTAGCTTTGGATTCCCTGTCTAGGGAAGTTACTGTAGGTTGGAGAACCCTCCCCTACCGCCCCTCATTGTCCTTTCACTAAAAAGCAAAGTTCTTTCAGTTAGTGTTGAACAGTTAAGATGGATTGCTGTAAAATGGTCTTTTAGCTGAGTTGCATGCTAATTGTTTAAAGGACTTAAAAAAAAACCTTTTAATGTTTTTTTCATTTATACCTACCTATTAGATATCTCAAGACCCAGTTTTTGAAAGAAGGTGGGCATAAACGCAATACAGTGGACCCTTCATATTGGTGGGCTGGTAATCTGCAGATCTGACCACTCATAAATCATCATGCCTCATATTATTCAATGACAACATGTGCATGCAGACACACTGACGCATCAGCATGAATGTTGCTGCCATTGAATAATATGGGGTGCAACCATCTGCATTTTTGCCATCCTGGAACTGCATTTTTGCCACAGAACTGAACCACTACAAATGGGAAGGGTCCACTATAAATGAATAAATATTACATCTTTAATGAGCAGCTTGGGAAAATACATGAAATTGGGTGCTAGGCAAGCCTCTCCTAAACCATCACCTTCCTTATATTTCAAATCAAAGCTATTATATGCATGTGAAATCCTTATCCTAATCTAGAAACACAAATAATGATGAGTCATGTTGGTTTACTCCCTGTTACATAGCTCTGTTCTGTGATATGGACCACCAGACAGATCTTGGAATTGTTAATTATGGGGTCACCATGACAACTCTGGAAGATGTTTTCCTAAAGCTGGAAGGAAATGAAATGATTGATGAAGAAGGTAATGTTCCAGACATTGCACCTTATGTCATTGTTTTTTGCTATGTTTCCACAAATATGACATTGGAACCACACACATGGAGAAAAACACTACTGTGACCTATCATAACTCCCCTTCTTCATTTTTTCTGATCCAGAAGAGGGATTTGGGAAAGTGTTTCGGTGAGAGGGAAAAGACTACTCAAGGAGTGGAGACAGGAAGAAGAACAGGGAGGACTCAGTATCAGAAGGGAGGGGGAAAGGTCAATACTCAGTGTGAGCAAGCATCTAGACTTTTAGGTTGATTGTGAAGTCCTGATGTTGTACTTTGATTTTTTTCCTTAGATTACAGAGGTCATCGTGAAGAGCAAATGGGAGAGGGAAGAAAGGGTGAAGTGGAGCAAGATCAGTTGTTGCTCTCTGACACAGGAAAGGCAACAATTAGAGGCATGGCACTCTGGAGACAGCAAGTTTGTGGCATTGCAAGAATGCACTTTTTGAATCTCAAGCGTAAGGGCAAAGTCTGGGGATCTCTGTGAGTGCCAAATCTTCCTTTAAAAATGTTTTCATAAAATCTCCTGCATACCCCCAAAACATTTCACAGTTGAAAACTTGGACATATGTGGCTGAGCTGCATCAGAGTATGGTCAGAAGATTGTGGCCAGGCTGTTCACAACAGGGCAAAAGTTATTAAAGAAGAACATGCAAAACTGATATTTTAAGAGAGAAATCTGTGGATGCCCAAGTCTCATTATACACAATGGAGTAGATGTTGATCCTTGTATGAAATGTGGATTATTGACTAGAAACAGATGGACAGGAATGTGTGACTTCTGGCTGCTCTGGGGGCATGGCGTGCAGACAATGCATGCTCCAGAACAACCGGATGCGACATGGAAAGTGCACCTGGCTGGGAAAAGCTGGCACAGGGAGGAGCGTGGAAAGTCCGCTCTTTGGATCAAGACCAGCTGCGCATTCACTGTTAGGAGGGTGACTGGGGCTGGAGCGGCCACAGGCTGCTTCAAGCTGCTGGTCTGCACGACCTTATAGAGACCAGTTTGCCTAGATGCACTATTGCTAAAGTTGAAAGAGGTGTTAGAGGTGTGTACACAGAGTTCATATAAGTGTCTTGACAGCATCTTTGGTAACACCCATCAGAGATTCAAGTGTTATGATGAGTAATAACAATTCTTAGTAGCAGAACCTTGTTTATCTTAGGCCTGGAACTCATGTGTGACAAATTGGCACATTACACACAGCCACCAGCCCCCTGCCCATCTCTGCTAATAGGGACTCATTTGAATGAGTTGTTAGGCAGCAAATACTCCAGATAGACAGGTTGGCTACTGTTCTTCTATATCAAATGTCACAGCAAAAAGATACTTATGGTAGAATAAGTAAAGAGATAGTACAGGAATACCTTGTTAATCTAAATGAATTTCAGTCTCCAGGACCAGATGAACTACATCCAAGGGTATTAAAAGAACTGGCAAATCTAATATCAGAGCCATTGGCAATAATCTTTGAAAACTGAAGAACAGGAGAAGTCCCAGCAGACTGTAGGAGAGCAAACGTTATTCCCATCTTCAAAAAGGGGAAAAAAGAGGATCCCAAAAATTGTCATCCAGTTAGTCTGACATCAATCCCAGGAAAGATTCTGGAACAGATAATTAAACAGAGAGTATGTGAACATCTAGAAAGCAATGCAATAATCACAGAAAGTCAACACGGGTTTCAGAGAAACAAGTCATGCCAGACAAATCTGATCTCTTTCTTTGAAAAAATTACCAGCTTGGTAGATTAAGGGAATGCTGTGGATATAGTATATCTTGATTTCAGGAAGGCGTTTGACAAGGTTTCCCATGACATTCTTGCAAACAAGCTTTTAAAATGTGGGATAGACAAGGTAACTGTTACATGGATTTGTAATTGGTTGACTGGCCGAACCCAAAGGGTGCTCAACAATGGCTCCTTTTCATCCTGGAGGGAAGTGACCAGTGGGGTCCCACAGGGCTCTGTCCTGGGCCCAGTGCTATTCAATATCTTTATCAATGACTTGGATGACAGAATTGGGAGCATACTTATCAAATTTGCAGATGACACCAAATTAGGAGGAATAGCTAATAGCAGGATCAAGATTCAAAATGACCTGAATAGACTAGAAAGCTGGGCTAAATGTAACAAAATGTACTGCACTTGGGGCAGAAAAATAAAATGCACAGATATAGGATGGGGGACACCTGGCTGAATGAAACTACATGTGAAAGGGATCTAGGAGTCCCAGTAGACCACAGGTTGAACGTGAGTGAGCAGTGCAATGTGGCAGCTAAAAAGGCCAATGCAATTTTAGGCTGCATCAATAATAGTATAGTGTCTAGCTCAAGAGAAGTAATAGTGCCACTGTAGTTTGCTTTGGTCAGGCCCCACCTGGAATATTGGGTCCAGTTCTGGTCACCACAATTTAAAAAGGACGTGGAGAAACTGGAGCGTGTCCAAAGGAGGGCGACTAAAATGGTGAAGGGTCTGGAAACCATGTCCAATGAAGAACGACTTAGGGAGCTGGGGATGTTTAGCTTGGAGAAAAGAAGATTAAGAGGTGATATGATAGCCCTGTTTAAATATTTGAAGGGATGTCATATTGAGGAGGGAGCAAGCTTGTTTTCTGCTGCTCCAGAGAACAGGACCCGGAACAAGGGATGCAAACTACAGGATAAGAGATTCCACCTCAACATTAGGAGGAACTTCCTGACAGTAAGGGCTGTTCGACAGCGGAACACACTCCCTTGGAGTGTAGTGGAGTCTCCTTCCTCGGAGGTCTTTAAACAGAGCCTGGATGGCAATCTGTCAGGGATGCTTTGATTTGGATTTCCTGCATGGCAGGTGGTTGGACTGGATGGCCCTTGTGGTCTCTGCCAACTTTATGATTCTATGATCTGTTGAGAGTGAATGGCCTGATACTTCATTCTGCAGTAACCTCAAAACCACAACAAAGAAACACACTACCTGATTTCCTTTTGTGGCAAATGCTTTCTGAATTGTCTGATCATCCCAGGGGTCACCTCTGAGGATCCTTGCTAGGGAGAAAAGAGTGGATAGGCACCCCACCAAACCTCCTAGGGCCAGATGTATCAATCTAAGGGGGTCCCTCCTCAGAGTGAGGTATTGTGAAGTATCTCATAAATTTTGTACCTCCTTCACCTATAATACCACAGACTGAGAAAGATCCCACCACAACTGAGGTGGTTCTGGAAAAGGGGACTGTATGATAATGCATCTCCTTCCATTCCATTACTTGATGTTCCCTTTGTACTTCACCTTATGGACACAGTATAACTGGCCAAATATCACCTCTTCCTGTATTAATTTATGTTTCTACTTCTTTACAGATTACTTCTTCTTGGAATTATGCTATCACCTTTAATCCTTCAGGCTACTACTATCGGTATTTGGGTTAAAATGCATAAAGCAGAGCTTCATCCTGGTCTTTATTTTGAGCCAGGAAAGCAGTTGCTCACAGGAACCTCTGGACTTCTTATCCTTAATGATACCGGTAAGGGCACAGAACCTGGAAAATATATTCTTTCCAAAGATTCAGACTGAGATCAACTGTGCTGTAGTGTTAAGGATGCTTAATTATGACTGGTAGTTGTAACCCACTCACCCCCTACACTACTTCATCCACACATTAGACTCCTCAGCTTTTCCTCTCTAGCTGGCCGCGTGTGTGAAACAGACAACGTTGCAGAAAACTCTGCCTTTGAGGCCCTTGCTTTGAGTCTGCTAGGAATCAAATTTGGCTTCTAGGACCTTATTAGTTCATTTCCCCCTCATCATTGTTGCCATCATACACCATGACCACAGATTCTATTCCAGCACTATGTACCAGGATATTTAGGCTGTGTGTGATACCTGCAGCTTTTCTACCAGGCAGCCAATTTCACCATTCTGTCCACATGACTGTCACAAACTCTGCTAAGCTTGTATTTCCACTGTTTGAATCCTTTTATCTTTTCCAGCATGCACATCTTTACTGTAGGAGGATTATCAGTTTGTTTTTCAAGAACTGGGCCACTTCTAAAGGCACATTTCCTCGTTTTTGGAGTGATACCCTCCTTCTCCAAGGTTCTCTTTCTTCATGACTCCAGAAGAGCTTTCACAATAGTCCTGTCACGTCCCCAAATGTCTTATGTAATATAATATTATTTAACCATTGCATTATTTTTTGTTTTGGTAGTTTCCTGTTCATTTGGGCGTAAAGATAGTCCTCTAATCATTCTCTCAAACCGTTTTGCTTTGGTACAGGTGCAAGCATTGACAATTTAATCCATGCAGTGAAGAGTCAGAATATCCAGCTGGATGTAGTCTCTGGCAGCAACGTCAGTGATCAGTTAGTACACAGTGGAGCAATAAAAGTAGCCATGAAAGACAAGGTAGCTTTTAACTTTTAATTACTGTATTTCTTTTGGAAGAAAATATTTAGTGGATGGTCCCTTCTCCAAAAGGGGTGTGTGGGATATGTGTGTTGGCTCACTTCTCACCTGCTGGATTAGCAGTATCAAAAACAAAGGCCTGTTACAGACTGCCAAAATAAAGCTGCTTTGGGTCTCTTTGGAGGTATGCTATTTAAATGATGCATGGCTCCTAAGAGTCCGGAGGTCGTGCCAAAGCCACACTCCATTCCTAAGCACCGGAGTGCAGCTTTGGTGCAGCTTCCGGATTCTTAGGATGCATGCATCATTTAAACAGCATACCTCCAAAGAGACCTGAAGCAGCTTTATTTTGGCAATCTGTAACAGGCCAAAAACTCTTTGGCCCACTTGAGAAGCCAATGTATAGTGCTATCTGAGGTAAACTGTCTAAGCAGCAGCTTACTGTGGCAGAGTACAGACGTACCAGTTCAGTGTAACAGTATTAGCAATGCACTGACCACATTCCATACACAAACTCACAGACACAGTTGATTTCTTTCAAGTCCTTGGAGGTTCTTTATCTTGAGTTACGATATATATAAGAACTCACTAGCTCTCCTCCTGACTCCCATCAACATATGCCATCTGTAGTCACTCAGCAATGATCCTCACAATACCAACCAACATCAACTCACTAATCCAACCCACTAACATCAACCCACATGTGCTCTGACTCTCAGTGCACTTATATAGTGAGATGGCTAAGAGTCTCAACATGATGCAATCCCTGTAGAAAGTTTTTGCATCATGCCAAGTGCTCTAACTCAGCAATTCCTGGGACTCAAAATATTTTACAACAGTTTAAAGGAACATTGTTCCAACAGTGTGGTCACAGGGTCATTAATGTATGTTGCAGAGATTCATAAAAATGAGAGAAAAGACTGCTTCCTTCCTACATTCCAAAACCAATTACTGGAAAGAGGATGAGAGAGAGAGAGAGACTTATTTCAATGGGGTCTCCTGTACAACAGGATGGGGGAATTTCAGAAGGTACAGGGACCAGTTTTTTTAACCCTCCCACTTTAAACTGCACCACACCAAAACCAAAACTGTCTGGGAGTCCATTTCCAGGCTGTTTTTTTTAAAGTTTTAATAATGTAAAGATCCCACTCTTAAATAAAATGTCTTGCTTTAAGAGAGAATTTAACTTCCTGGAACATGATGTTCCACATTTGTAAAGAGCAAACAAATGAACAGAAATGTTGTAAGGCCTGTTAAAACAGGGATCAGTGTCCATGGCTATGTGTTGGCTGTCATTGTTCTACATGCCAGGGACATAGCCGGGGGGGGATCTTGGGGTCCGGACCCCCCCCTTCCATTAGAAAAATGAATGGTGTGTGCTGCTGCGCCGCTGCACCCAAGCCCCATTATAATGGTGGCACTTAGTCTGGACCCCCCCCCTTCCTAAAATCCTGGCTACGTCTCTGTACATGCAGTAATAAAAGTGTCCAAATGTCACATCTCATCTGTGTGTGTTTGTTTAGGTCTCCTTGTCATTTTACCTTACTCCTTTGTAGAAATATAGTTATTGTTCCTTGGTATTTGGGTAATCCACGGTAACCCTGTAGAGACAGTTTAGAGCCAAATGTGCAGATCTTTGAATCTGGGGGTACAGTGAGGTTCATAAGTGCTCTTTGGAAGTACCTTATTGCACACACATTCTGGGGACGGAAGGAGGATGCTCGTGTGCGTGCTGCAGAAAACGGAGTTTATCACACACAAATACGTCCTCCAAAAGGCCCTGCTCCGTCCCCCGGCACGCACCCGTTCACGTCCAGTCCTGATGGGCGTGATTTTTGCCTGACGGATTACCTTCCGTCAGCAAAAAATCATGCTCATCAGGACTGGACGTGAACGGGTGCGCGCCGGGGGACGGAACAGGGTCTCTTGGAGGACGTATTCGTGTGCGATAAACTCCGTTTTCTGCAGCACGCGCACGCACACGTGCGTCCTCCTTCCGTCCCCAGAACGTTTACAATTGTGTGTGCGATAAGGTCTGAAGTTAGGTTCAGGATTGCCAGTTGTGCTGGTAATTTTAAAATATTCTTTCCATCCTTAGCCAGGAAACAGTAGCTGAGAAGACATTATAGATATCATGTTTGCTGGGGTTCAGTGAAATTATGCCCTGTTTTATTGGTAACAGGAAACATATTAATCATATGACTGGTGATTAGTTTTTAGGAGCTGTGGAGAAGTCCTGAACCTGCCAGAAAGGAGTATACACAAACACACACCAACAACTTTGATTAAAGGTTTATCCCCATTTGAGTCTCTTCACAGCAAGAAAGTGGGATGGACCAAAGTTCATTGAAAGTAGATAGTCTTTATAGAAAAGCAAAAGTCACACTGCTGCTCTTCTAACCACACATGCTTTAAACTAAACAGTACACAATAAGCCTTTCAGCTCCCTTTTCTCTAGAATCCTATCTCTTTCTGCTTACATAGCCACATAACAAAGGGAATACAACACCAAGGAGTCTTTGAAGAGTTTGAGACATTTGGCTGCAACTTCCTTGAGGCTAATCAACAAGGGGGCTGATCTACAGCACAAGCAACTTCAGGGATTTGCATGCAAAGGCATTAAAAGGCCAGCACATTCTAGGGCTTAAAGGAAGGCACTTTGAATGCCTGCCTTGTAATCGTAGCCCCTCCTTAAAGGTGAGCCTGATCATTTTTCAGAGGTCCTGTAATAAGACTTTCCCTTGGAAGACTCAGTTCCATAGATAGTTAGAAAAGACTATTCCAATGGCTTTTATCTGCAACAAAAGTACACATACCCCTGGTCAAAGTGTTGAGTACTTCCAGGGACAATGCTCAGTGATTTTCTTTCAGCAAGAGAAAACAAGAGGCTTTATTAATTTTGCCAGTAAAATAGTTCCTCTTTAATATAAATAATTTCCCTCAACCAAAAAGGTTTTTCTAAGAAAAATAATATTGCTATACACATATTATGAAAACAGTGCAGTTTTGGAAGACTTTCTTGCAGTGCTAAGCAAACTGGTAAAACTACTTGTTACTTCCTTTGAGAAGAAAATTAGTTAAGGAAGTTAAATGAAAGGAGACAAAATGAATAGTTAATGGGGTTCATCTTATAGCATCCAAGTGCTTGCCTTTATATCGGCATCTTCATCAGGAAGATCAAGTGGAGCTTGTTTTATTCACTGACTGTTGCTTAATCAGCATTGCCTGCTCTGGCTCACTGAAGTTCTGACTGTAATGTCTTGCTTTGGTTCAGAAATACAGGTTCACAGTAATGTGCCACATGGAAGTGATCAATTGTTTTCCTGTGCTCATCAATATAATCAGCAACGCTTTCCTGCAAATGTCAAATTCTACTGCTCATCTTCGATTATGGAATCATGCATATTTAGAAGTAAGTTTTGCACCTGTAGCATAAGAAATGTTATTAGAGTGGAGAGGAATAGTGAGTAGGACTATTGCTGTTAACAATTTATGTTGACATTGAGGAAGCATTCCAGTATGAGAAAAATCAGTGTTTTAAGGTAACATTCATAATTTGGAAAGGGGCTATTGGGCTATTTTCTTTAATCATTCTCTCCTTGAATGAACAGTAATCATTAGTTTTTATAAAGAATTATAGTAAGAAATGTGTTCCTGCATGGCAGGGGTTGGACTTGAGGGCTCTTGAGGGCTCTTCCAACTCTGTGGTTCTTTGAAATGCATACAAGTCCCTTTTGCTTCTCTTTCCCCCTTTTTTCCCCCACATAGTTATTTTTAAGAGTAGACTCAATATACCTAGTTGGTATCTTGCCATCTCTGCATTAGACTTTTCTTTATATTCAGTTCTAGGCTGCCTCAACAGAACTATAGTGCCCAAACTGAGGGAGGTAACAGTAGCACTCTATTTTGTTTTGGTCAGATGTCACCTAGAGTAAAAAAGGCTAAAATGAACAGAGGAAAAGGGATATTAAACAGCCTTGCTAATTGCATTTGTAAGTTAAGTGCAAACTGAATGATGTCTTTTCCAACAAAAAGAACAAGGACCTTAAATATTGACACATTTTATTTGGCAGTTCTGGGTATTACAGTTTAAGAAAGTGTTCAACAAACTGAAATATGTCCAAAGAAGGGTGACCAGGAAGGGTCCCCTGCAAAATTCTAGACTACCTAGACTACCTTCCTAAACATAGTTCTAGGCAGCCATAGAATGGATACATGTGACTGCAGAGATTTATCAAATAAAGAGCTACCATACAAGGTATGCAAATGGTATTCACTTCCCTTAGTGACTTTAAAAACAACACATTGCGTTATATATTTATCAGGCTTTGCAGTGTCAGCCAGACAGCAGCTGGGAAATGGCCACTGCTTGGTTGTAGCTTGCACCAAGAAATTTCCCTCCATCCAGTTACCTAGCTGCAGCTGGCATCCTCCCGGACTTCTCTGTCACTACATTGGCAGAGCTTCATATGCTGCAAATGTCAAATAAGAACTCAATTACCATCTTTCAATTTTATTTTCAATAGTCTTTTCAATGTCTATATATTATCTTGTTGACAAGCAATTCTAAAATGTATTTTTAAAATTCATTCCCCAGATAAGGCTTACCCAAGGAGTTTGGTTTTATTTTTTTCAAGGATACATTGTTGCAGCTGTTCTTTTATTCCCAGCTTTCCCTCCAAACTTTTCAATGACAAGCATTCGGGACTACAAGGTAAAATTATTAAATGAACATGGAATACCTTTTATTTCAATAAATCTGGCAATGATTTTGATTAAGGTGGGACTCACAGGATGATATGTAGGTGTATATATGGGGGATTACTGCACAGCTAAATAAAGTGTCTTACCACTGCCAAATTCAGTCTTCAGTCAGGCTGCACGCTGGTGTTATCGCACGGCTTTTCTTCTCAAAACTACCATCTAGGTACAGCCCAACTCTAATGTGGGTCCCTGAGCTTGCTTCAACGGCCATTTTCAAAGTTGGAAAGCTCCCAATTTTGAAAAATGGCCACTGAAGTGAGTTTAGGGACTCACATTGGAGCTGGGCTGTACCCAGATGGTGGTTTTTTGGAGAAAAGCCATGCAGTGACACCATTGTGCAGCTTGAATGAAAATTGAATTTGGCAGCAGTATGATGCTTTATTTAGCAGTGCAATAATCCCCAAGGTTTACTATAGTAGCCAAAACATCTATGACAGCATTGTTGTACCCAGGTTATAAATTTTGGGATCTCATGGCATTTAAAGTGTTTGTGTTTAATGGATTCAGTGTAGCATTTCCATGTCCAGGCTATCTGAAGAATTGCATTTTCTCATGAGGGCTGGTCTGGACACTGAAGTCTTCAGAAGAAGCCTTTCTCTTGGTCTCATTACTCTCAGACATATTGGCTGCTCCTACTTCAGCTTCATAAGTTGATGTTTTATGATAGTTGTGACTATGGCTATAATGAATCCCTCCCAGTGGAAGGCCTTGCACCTCTAGTAGATGGCTATGTCCAAACCAGGCCTCTTACTGAAATGGCCCTCTTACTCATGCCCCCCTCAACAATGTATTGGAACTATTGGAAGCACCAGAAGCAGAGCATGTGTTGGTGGTAGTGGTGGTGGTGGTGGTGGTGGTGATGATGATGATGATGATGATGATGATGATGTTGTTCTGGAGGTTTGTGGCCATCTCTGCACCCCAGCTTCTCGATTCAGTGCCAGTTATAGGAAATTGAAGAGCAGGTCTCTTTCATCAGGCAGTAAATGAGGGATGGAAGTGCAGATAGATCTCCCAACATTGTTTGCTAGGACCTGATGGCATGCTCCACAGTACAGGTGTATGCCCAGAAAATAGATGTAAGCATCTCTTGGTTGTGATAATCATAACCAGAGTAGAGGACAAAGTATCAGCTAAAACAGGCCTGGTTCTTCCACACCTAGGCTTGCCATATCCCACCTGGGGGCGGGACTTTCCCAGTTTGGGGCAGGGTCACACAGTCCCACCCCAGTTTAGCCCCTCCCCCAGGACCTGCCCTGTTCCTGTTTCACTGGGAGTCTAAATGCCTCATCTTTTAAATGTATACCACTCAGTATTCTTGTAATTCTTTATCACAGGATCGTTTTTTGAGGCCCTAAACACCTTTACTTGTAATATGCAAATTTCTCCCGAAGCTGACCAATGGGAAAGAAGCAATCAGCCCTCCATTAGGGTTGGTTTTCAATGGCTTGGTGAAGGAAGAGGTTTTCCCTTGCAAGTTGCTGGTAAATAATAGAAGGCTTTGGGATAGCAAAAGGCTGCAGAAATAGTTTGACCTCTCCCCTTAAACATCCATGGCTCAGTGCTATGGAATTCTGGGAATTGTAGTTTCTTGTGGCACCAGAGCTCTTTTGACAAAAGGAAGCTGAATGGTCCACAGAGGAGGCGTTGCCTGGGGGGTGGAAGAGAGGAGGCTGATGGTCCTGGCCACTTCCCTTGGCTCCCTCCCTCCTCCTCCTCCTCCTCCTCCTCCTCCTCCTCCTCCTCCTCCTCTCAGAGTAGTCACAGCCAAGATGAGCTTCTCATTCACTCTCCCTGGCTTTTCTCTCCCCCCCCCTCTGCACTTTGAGACCCCTTTAACTGCCAAAGCTCAATGCCACAATAAACTACAATTCCCAGGATTCCATAGCACTGAGCCCTGGCAGTCCAAGCAGTGTGTTTTGGACACAGAGATCCTCCAAATGAATCCAGTCCCTAGCTTTTATATCTCTCACACACACTGCAGGAATAATAACCCACTTTGAGACTGCTTTAACTCAGTGCTAGGGAATCCTGGGAATGCTAGTGTTTGGGAGACTTTGAGACTTCTCTGTCAGTGATGGCTCTGAGGCCACAATAGACTACAATTCCCAGGATTCCCCAGCACTGAGCAGTCTCAAACTGGACCATTTCCTCAGTGTGGATGCACCTGGTGAGGAATTCTGGGCACTGCAGTTCAACTATGTTTGGAGGGTTATGAGACTCCCTGTCAGAGATAGCTCTGGGGCCAAAATGTACTACAATTCCCAGCATTCCCCAGCACTAACCCAGGACAGTTAAGTCACTCTCAAACTGGATTATTTCCTCAGCGTGGATGCAGCTTTGGTGAGGAACTCTGGGCATTTCAGTCCAGCATTGTTTTATTTCTGCAGTGTATTTTGGACCAGAGACAAGGTGACCAGGCATCCTCCTCCTTTTCCAGGACATGTCCTCTTCTGTCAAATTTCAAAATGTCCTCCATTTGGATCATGGCTAAGAAGCATGGATTTATAATTACATGGGTGTTTTTAGCTTTTATTTTTGGCCATGTCCTACATTTTTTTGCTTGGGTGCCCTACATTTTGGGGTGAGGGCATTGGTCACCTTGGTCAGAGAGCTTTCCAGGGGTTAACTGCCATTCTGCTGTGGTGCTGGAACAAACCACCATTCCCAGAATTCCATAGCATTCAGCCAAGACAGTTAAAGTGGTCTCAAACCAGATTATTTCTCCAGTGTAGATGCAGCCCAAGCCTTTTGCCTCTCTTATGCCTGAGATTTCAAAGCCCAGCCTTGGCACCACAACAAACTACAAATCCCAGGATTCCATAGGATGGAGTGATGAGAGTGAAAGCAGTGTGGCAGCAGCCTAAGTGTGCTTAATGCAGTTCTTAACATGGTGCACCTCTTGCCTACAGAGTCTCACAAGACTTTTTTGTTTAACAACTTGTACCCATTAACTCCATTTCATGTCTCCTTTATTTAGTGGGGTGGAATACAGACAAAGCAAGTCAAAATGAAGAAAAACCAAAGTCCCTTGACCAAAGGGTTTGGTTGTGGAATAAGCCTCTGAAATATGCAAGAGGCAATGTTAAAATAAAGCCATGTTCAATGCTCAAATGTGCTGTTTGGAATGGGGAGAGGGGGGTGGCCAGAAAGGGAAGTACATTTCCGTGATCTGTCTAGGAATAATGTCAAAATGTCCTCCATTTTGATCATGCCTAAGAAACATGGATTTATATTAACATTTCTAAAAAAGCCTCAGTTTTTTGGCGTGTCCTCCATTTTTATAAAATGTGTCCTACATTTGAAAATGTTGTCCTGCATTTGTCCTACATTTGTCCCGGTTTGGAGGTCCTCACTTATGGCAACCCTATCCACACCCATCTCTTAGGTTGTATCCACACTGCAGAAATAATCAAGTTTGACATCACCTTAACTGAAATAGTTCAGTGTTATGGGATTCTGGGAATTTGTTGTGGCATCAGAGCTCTGTGAGAGAATAAGCTAAATGTCTCACAAAACTATAATTCCCAGAATTCCATATTATTGAGCCATGGCAGTTAAAGTTGTGTCAAACTGGATTATTGCTGCCATGTGGACAGCCCCAAAATTGAGAGACTGAAGGTTCTGTGCCTTATGCTTGTGACTTTTTTCATCTCTTGCTGTGAGTTAGTTGGCTAGATCCCAAGCAAAGATATCTGTATATTTAAAGTTTCCTCCTCTGTTATAAAAACAGATACCTTTTTAATTCTTGATTTCTAACATATTTTGACTCTCAATTTCAGTATATAGAGCAGGAAGTGGCAAAATCATTAAAACAATTTATTAAAATACAAATTTTCCATTAATACAATCCACACATACATTTGTATTATATTCAAGTACTATAAATATTACAAACAAAAGCAAAACATACACAAACAAGACAGGGATTAACAAGTGATTTCCAATCTGCCACTTTATGATATCAAACTGTTAATTCTACTTCCCCAATATCTTTCACATAAAGAAAATATAAAAAAAGAAATTTAACTAAATTTCTAATATTGGTTATTAAAAATGACACACCACTTAAAAATACTATCGAAATTATTCTGCAAATCTTCTTCCAATAGTCAATTGTGGAATTCTATTCATCCTTAAATGACTCTGTAATTCCCTCTTTAATAAAATCTGTGAATTTGTTAAGTACAGTACAGTCAGTCCTTGGTATCCACAGATTCAACCATCCATGGTTTGAAAATATATCCATTCCAAAAAGCAACCCTTGATTTTGCCATTTTATACAAGAGACACAACTTTACTATGCCACTAAATATAATGGGAATTGAGCATCCACAAATTTTGGTATCTACAAGGGATCCTGGAACCAAACCACAGTGGATTCCAAGGACCTACTATAATTCATATTTACTCTCTAGTTCTTTGTCCATAACACTCAACAAAAATATTTGTGGTAACATTTCAGAACCTACTTTTAAAAATTGTTTGGATTAACATATAAATCTTGACAAGTACCTTTTTGCCTTCTTACGAGTCCACCACTCACAAAAATAGGAACCTTCTTTATCTTGAAACATTCTGAGACATTTACAACAATTTATTTGGAGTTAGACGTCATCTATAGATAATCTTATACGTGTTTTCTTCTAAATTACTCCACAAAGTAAATTTTATATCTTTGGACCCCATTTTTACCCATACATTCATTTCCACATTATGTCCCAAATTTTGGGCTCACCTTATCACAGGCTTATCTTCTGTCTCTAATTTTAGAAACCATTTATACATCTTTTTTTAAAAATTATACAGTCATCACCTTTACTGAAATATAGATAAAATTCATTTTCTCTAACCTCTATGGAGGCATTTCTCTTGTTTTGATTAAATCTGTCCTTAAGCTGCATATAAGCAAACCAACTGAGATCTTTTCTGTCCATAAAAATAATTTCTCTTGATTTAAACTTCTACCTGTTTTGTTTAAAATACAACAGGGCTACCATATCACCTCTTAACCTTCTTTTCTCCAGTGTAAACATACCCAGCTCCCTAAATCGCTCCTCACAGGGCTTAATTTCCAGATCTTTCACCATTTTGGTCTCCCATTTCTGCACACGTTCCAGTTTCTCAATATCCTTTTTGAATTGTGGTGCCCAGAACTGGACACAGTATTCCAGGTGAGGCCTGACCAGAGCAGAATATAGTGGCACTTTGACTTCCCTCAGTCTAGACACTATACTTCTATTAATGCAGCCTAGAATCACATTGGCTTTCTTAGCTGCCACATCACACTGTTAACTCATGTTCAGCTTGGGGTTCACTAAGACGCCTAGATCTCTTTCGTATGTACTGCTGTTAAGCCAGGTGTCTCCCATCCTATATCTATGCATTTCATTTTTTCTGCCCAAGTGTAGTACCTTACATTTCTCCATGTTGAAATTCATTTTTTTAAAGTGTTTGCCCAGCTTTCTAATCTATTAAGGTCATTTTGAATTTTGATCCTGTCCTTTGAGGTATTAGCTAGTCCTCCTAATTTTGTGTCATCTGCAAATTTCATAAGTATGCCCTCTATTTCTTTTCAACATCATTGGTAAAGATTTTGAACAGCACTGGGCCCAGGACAGAACCATGTAGCACTCCATTGGTGACCTTTCTCCAGGATGGAGAGGAGCCATTGGTGAGCATCCTTTGGGTTCAGCTAGTCAACCAATTATGAATCCACCTAACAGTAGCATTGTCTAGTCCACATTTTACTAGCTTGTTTGCCAGAATATCATGGGAGACTTTGGGACTGTACAGACCAGCACTTTGTGCCAGCCTGTACATGCAATGAGGGCTGAGTGTTAGGGTGCTCTGAGCCCTCAGTGTGCCATCCAGGAGCCATCTTGGTGCACATCCATCTACATGGTGCACGCCATGATGACACATGTCGTGCACAGTGCCTAAATGGTGCTGCGCAGAAGGAGTGTCGTCATGATGCACCGGCATGCCTATGGCACCCCTTCCTGGAAGCAAAAAGAAGCCTCTTTTCAGGGCTTCCTTTTGCTCCCTGCGGAGGCCGCAGCATGTGGTTACTGTGGCCTCCATGCGGGGCAAACAGGGGCAGCATGCAGCTGCCTCTCTGTATGGCCCCTTTGTCGAAGGCCTTACTGAAATCAAATTATGCTTCCTCCACAGTATTCCTTTCACTTACCAAGCTGGTAATTTTATCCAAAGAGAGAAAGAGAGAGAGAGAAAAGAAATGGTATATAGCAAGGTACAATAGGATTCAGAGGCAGAAAGAAATGAGGGTGATAGAAAAAAGTTACTGCAAGTAGGAAAAAACAATAGTGTGAGTCAGAGAAAATATCAGTATTATTAGCTTTGGAATCCAGGCCCATATTTGAATGATAAATTCACTTTATTAGAAAGGACACTGAGGAGTATAACTATTTTTTGCCACTTTCTTTGCCAGATAAAAACTTGGTCTCAGCTTCGGGTTTCAGGTATTTTCCCTTCTGCATATTGGTGTGGACAAGCTCTGATAGATATCCCTCTGCATTGTATTCTGTATGCTCTAGTCTTTTGGCCTTGTTTGCTACAAATATATACTACAAATGGAAAGACTATTGCCACCCTGATATTCTTTTCGGTAAGTATGGTTGTTTATATAATTTTGAAAAAACAAGCATAACATATTTCATGCCAGTTACAAACCTGAACTAAGACTGCTCACAGACCTTGAGCACTTAGAGACAAGCACCTAATCAAAAAGAGGTATCAACAAAGTACCAGACTGTACACTAAACAGAGATATCAGTTTTGTCCTCAGATCTACCAAGGCAGCACATTTTTGAGGACCTAATTGTATCAGAAAGGACTTTAAAGTTTTGTTCAGCTATTGTTCAGCTTAGTAAGATGTATGTTGTTATCTCTGACTAACAACCAATTGATTGATTGATTGATTGAGACATGGAAGATTATCACATGGCTTTCCCCCTCACCCCCGATCTGAGCTCAGGCCGAGATTGTGTATAAATGGATGTTATTGCACAGCTCCGTGCCCAGATTGGAAGTATCCTGTACATGATTGGGACTTCTCCTGTACTTTGCAATGAACAGAAAAGTACAATTTTTTGCTAAGTACGGGAGAAGTCCTGATCAAGTATGGGATGTCTCCGATCTGGGCATGGAACTGTGTGATAACATCAATTTATACACAATCTGAGCCAATGCCTAGATCAGGAGAAAACAGCTGGTGTAATAATCTCCATGGACTAGATCCTTTTCACTGTCCTTGATCTCAGGCAATTCCGTGGGAACTGCAACTGAAGATAGAAAGGGCACAAAAACCAAACCAAATGCTTCCAGTCATCCCTCTTCTTGCATAGCAATGGTTTCATCATTGTGGATTATGGATTTAATTCAAATTAATTGCTCGTCTACACAGGAACTTTGATGCAGCATTTATTTATACATAAAGAAATACTGAAAAGAATAACAGTTGAATAAAAGAACAAAACAACAATATCAAGGCCTCCTATCAAGGGATCTCCTATCACATCTGTATTCACAATGAAGAATGCAGAAAGCATGGCAAGCATATGTCAAAAGTAACTAGGAGGGGCAAATAGGTTTACTGAACTTTTTTGCTTCCTGAAGGCAGATGCCCACCCATCTCAGTGCTATCTTGGCTCCACCTGGCCTCTGTTCTCTTCATCCATTCACTTGCCCATCAAAGTGTCTATTCAGCTGACACTGTCTCCCCACCACTTTCCTTCTGCTGGAAATTCTTGCAAGGGTGACTTGGCTGGGATATCCTTTCTTCCAAGAAAGGAAGTGGTTTGCCTGAAAACAGCTTTACAAAGGGCTTTACAATACATGCAGATGCCTGCAATTTCTATGATCAAGGAATCACATCATTGCTGTGTTATATGGTAACATCAAGCCAGCTTTCACTAAGCTGTTTGTTTGTAACATGTTGATCCTACTCTCTCCTTAGTGGCCTGCTTGGTCAATAAAAGCAAGTCACTTTCCTGTAGGCTTACAAGCTAAAATGACAAAGCACAAAGAGAAGAAAAATTGGGGAGGAAAAGGGCAAAAGCCAGCAGTGCTGGTGTAATACCTGTTTCTAATACCCTTTCTTCTGTATTGGTCTGCCAGATGGTCTGCTCTTGGTGACAGCTAAGGTGGGTGGGTGATCTTTCATCATGGCTGACAGAGTGGCTTCCCATTTTAATCTCCTCCTACTGTAGCTTGCCAGAATGGCTACCACAAGTGACTTGTTACATCAATGTAGTCATGTAAGTTAATTCCCAGATATCCCCCCTTTTCAGACACAGATATTACAGTGACATTAAACACATGTTCAACGTATTTTCAGTGGTTTGTTGTTG
Source organism: Sceloporus undulatus (assembly GCF_019175285.1). Taxonomy (NCBI): domain Eukaryota; kingdom Metazoa; phylum Chordata; class Lepidosauria; order Squamata; family Phrynosomatidae; genus Sceloporus; species Sceloporus undulatus. The sequence continues at coordinate 154,125,200 of NC_056523.1, read as the reverse complement.
TTGTTTTTATCTTGAATAACACTGATAAATATTACACAGTAGGTGCCATAAGTATGGTGTCTAGATATCAATTCACTGTTAATATGAGGTCTTCTTCCTTACAGGTGTCATTTCTGTTTGGCTACAGCATATCACTTATCTTATTCCTATATGTGATTGCCTTTATATTTCGCAAAAAAAGCCATCCTAGCAGTTTTTGGTCATTTATCCTAATTTTGGTAAGTACTTTGCCAGACCGCTCATTTGATTCATAATGTGTACTGCCTCAATACCTGTAACATTTACAGTATATTAAACTGTCTTAGCATATGAGGGAACTGCAAACCCAGATTTAATGAAGATATACACAGTGAACAGTATGACAGGCTAAGCATATTCTGAACACTTGCTTGAGGTTCTGTACTGATAACACAGTGTTAAACCCTGTGCAGATTTTTTTGTGGTCAGCTGTTTGATTTTTGCCCACCCAGAATTTACAGTGCATTTTATGGGGTTCAAAAGAGTGGAACTGGCTCTTGTACACTGCCCAGATCCAAAAAAGGAGTAAATTTAGAATGGATGATATTTCACTGTGTGATGCACAGTGGTGTGAAGAGACATCTAAAATGGATTAACCCTCCTTTTCAAATGAAAGGCACAGATCATGTGATAGATGTTTGTATGACATTCAGTTCTTATAAATGCCTTCTTAATTCTTCCCTTCCATGTGTAGTGGGGTTTGGAGACCGCCAGGCAACCACCAACCTAGATCACCTTCACTGGAATCTCAAACAGATGTCCTGTTTTTCCAAGACATTTCCTACATGTCAACTGTCTGTCCAGGAGAAATTCCAAAATTCCAAAATGTCCTCCTTTTTGAGCATGATTAAGAAGCATGAATGTATATTCATTTTTAAAGTTTATTTTGTAATTTTATTTCGTACCTTTATCTTGAATGTCCTACATTTTATGGTGCCTTCTCCTTTGTGGCTATGACATCAGGTCACCCTGACATCAGGCTACCCTGACCCCAGCCATCCCAATAAGAGTCTGCCTACCTTCAGATAGGAGGTAAGGTAGGGTTACAGTAGATCTATTACTGAGATGGAGCTAAGTTATGGTTGCCATACAATCCAGTTGGCCAGGTTTTACCTGGATTCTAAATGCATGATCCCTGGTGCCTCTTGGGCACACAACAGACCTGGATTCCAAGATTTCATTTTTAAAAAAGTAACAAAGCTCCTACCTCTTTTAGGAGCTGAGATATGGGACAAAATGTGGTGGCTCTAGTCTGTCAGATTGTTCTGCAAGTTTCCCCCTGACTTTCAGGCATGAGCAAAGGGATAGTGAATGGTGCAGAAGGTGGAAGGTGTATTGTGAGGGTGTGAGATGAGGCAAAGGGGGGAGTAGAAAGGAAGAGAGAGTGAGCAGTGTGAGTGGTGGAGTGCAAGAAGTAAGTGGGGTGAGGTAAAGGGGAGAGGAAAGCAAATAATTAGGGTGAGAGATACAAGTGGCAGACTGCAAATGGTGCCTTGCAAGGGTGGAAAGGAGAATGAGGAAAAGGAGGGAGAGGAAAGGGAGGAAGAGATGCTGAGAGGTATAGTGGCATGGTTCAAGGAACAAGAAAGGTAGGCATGAGGAGAGGTAAGGCACAAGGGAGGGCGGTGTGGCATACAGCATGAGAGGAGAGGGTAGGAGATGCAGGAGAAGACTGAAAAGACTAAGGAGAAGTATGGCAGAAACATGGGATAAATCCATGTTGGACGAAAATGTGATGGGACAAGTTAGGACCATAGTGAAGGTATCAACTTCACAGCAGCAGAGTTCCTCTAGGAGGCAAGGTACTGTCTTGTGACACAATGCTGGGAAAAGAAAGAGCTAGGCAAAGACAAGAGGAAGGGTAGATTTTGGCTGTGACATTATTAGGGGTAGGGGTGCAGTGTGTGTGGACCACACCGGGTGATTGGGGTACACCGGAGGGACTGGCATGGCAATTTGGCAAGTGAGAAGGGGCAATTTCCCTGCTTGCCCAGCAGCTGCACCATTCCCTGAAGGGCCCTCCAGAGGTTGAACTGCTGCCACCTTCAGTAGCAGCAGCAGCTGCTGGGGGGGGGGGGGCAGGGCCCTTGGAGTCCGGCCTGGCAGCTACCATGTGCTACTTCTGAAGAGGCAATAATGTGTGCACCCTGGTGTGTGTGCTGCAAATGGGGATCGCGCATACACAGTATTTCCCTGCGGGGTGTGTGTGTGTCCAGAACGGATCCTCTGCATAAGGGAAGGGTGCACTGTATAAGCATTTCAAGTGTTTACCCAGACATATGTCCTATTAAGTTGAATATACATAAGAGTTTTACATATCTATTTTGTTAGAAAGCTAATTTACCTTTACAATGTAAACTCTGTCAGGGGAAAAAAACAACTGGCATAAGAGTGGTGATGTAGAAAGGATCTATATTAAGGAAAAGTGCAAGGTTAGTGCTAAGGGGCAAATACATTTGCCAAACTAGATTGGCACGTGCTCTGAAATAATTTTTATTTCACAAAGGACATAATTGTGCTAGGTATTTGCAGTAAAATCAACAGGATCTAGTATCTACCTTAATCTACTCAATAGTAGCTACACAAAGACTGACAAATTTTATCTGACACAAGCTTTTACAGACTGTAACCCACTTCATCAGATCCCTAGGAGATCATTGCATTTACTAATAATCCGACTGCTCTCCAATGGGATACAGTTGCATTGCGGGTTGGGCAATTGCAACCTGGCTACATCCCAGATTCGCTTCGGAGGCCACTTTTCCAAAACGGCTAGCTCTGGGACCCGGTATGCAGCCAGGTTGCAATTGCCTGGTGGCAGCAACAGTGAATTACATTTGAGAATGCCCAGTAGCAACCTGCAATGTGACTGTATCCCACTGGGGAGCAGTCGGATTATTGGTAAATGCCATAATCTCCCTGGAGTGTTGACTCAATTGGCAGCATGGCTAGAGTATGAGGATGTAATTAGTAAAGTGAGAGGAAATGGAAAGCTTCTCCAAAATACATCTTTGATCACTGAGCAGCTGTAATTGGTTGTCTGAGATGTTGGAAAGCATGTGAGAGAAAATGAAAAATCATGATGGCAAAAGCACACACTTTTTCTCATTTTGTTGCCTTGTAAAACTCCTAAGATTATAACCTATCTCAGACTCAGCTGTGAGACAGAACTGGGAGGATTCTGTGAACATCCCAGTCCAGTGCAGAGAAAAAAAATCACATGAATAATAATAATAATAATAATAATAATAAATTTTATTTGTATCCCGCCTCTCCCATTGAGGATCAAGGCGGGTAACAATAAAGGAAAAATACAAATACAATTTCACAATAATAATAACAAAACAATCTCCGAAACCCCACACCCTTCTACCCTCCCTCCTATCAATACAAAATAATAACAATAAAAACATATTTAACAGAATAACATCAATTGAACAACTCGGCAAGGAGTGACGGCAATATAATAATAATGAGGCAGTTGGGGGGAGGACTGGTTAACATGGGCAGTCAATTCTGCTCTGGCAGAGGTCAGTCTGGGGAGGCCTGCCAGAAGAGAACAGTTTTTATCACCTTTTAAAAAGTGTCAAGAGATGTGATCTGATGGATCTCCTCTGGCAGGTCATTCCAGACTTTTGGAGCAGCAGCTGAGAAGGTCCTCTGGGAATTCACCACCAGTCTAGTTTTTCTTGACTGCAGTAAGTTCTTCCTGGAGGACCTGAGTGTGCAGGAAGGATTATATTCCTCTCGGGAGTATAGAACAGCTCTTAGCATCAGGAAGTTCTTTCTAATGTTTAGGTGGAATCTCTCTTCATGTATTTTGAATCCATTGCTCCGGGTCCTAGTCTCTGGAGCTGCAGAAAACAAGCTTGCTCCATCCTCAGTATTACAACCCATCAAATATTTAAACTGGGCTATTTAAACTGGGCTCTTACCATTCTCTTCCCCAGGCTAAACATAGCCAGCTGACAATAGGTGACTTAATCCATTCTTGAATGATTCTCTTGCATTAACCCAGAAGGGACCTTCACAACAACTGTCCAGTGTTCCAGACCCTAAACAATGTGGTGAATCATAGAATCGTAGAGTTGGAAAAGACCACAAGGGCCATCCAGTCCAAACCCCTGCCATGCAGGAAATCCAAATCAAAGCATCCCCGACAGATGGCCATCCAGCCTCTGTTTGAAGACCTCCAGGGAAGGAGACTCCACTACACTCCGGGGGAGTTTGAGGGAGTTTGTTCCACTGTCGAACAGCCCTTACTGTCAGGAGGTTCCTCCTAATGTTGAGGTGGAATCTCTTTTCCTGCAGCTTGCATCCATTGCTCCGGGTCCTAGTCTCTGGAGCAGCAGAAAACAAGCTGGCTCCCTCCTCAATATGACATCCCTTCAAATATTTAAACAGGGCTATCATATCACTTCTTAACCTTCTCTTCTCCAGGCTAAACATCCCAGCTCCCTAAGTCGTTCCTCATAGGGCATGGTTTCCAGACCTTTCACCATTTTAGTCGCTCTCCTTTGGACACGCTCCAGTTTCTCAATGTCCTTTTTTAATTGTGGACACAGTATTCCAGGTGGGGCCTGACCAAAGCAGAATAGATTGGCACTATTACTTCCCTGGATCTAGACACTATACTTCTATTGATGCAGCCTAAAATCGCATTGGCCTTGTTAGCTGCTACATCACACTGTTGACTCATGTTCAACTTGTGGTCTACTTGGACTCCTAGATCCCTTTCACATAGTTTCATTCAGCCAGGTGTCCCCCATCCTATATCTGTGCTTTTCATTTTTCCGCCCTAAGTGCAGTACCTTACATTTCTCCATGTTGAATTTCATTTTGTTAGCTTTGGCCCAGTTTTCTAGTCTGTTCAGGTCATTTTGAATTTTGATCCTGTCCTCTGGAGTATTAGCTACTCCTCCTAATTTCGTGTCATCTGCAAATTTGATAAGTATTCCCCCAATTTTGTCCTCCAAGTCATTGATAAAGATGTTGAATAGAACTGGGCCCAGGACAGAGCCTTGTGGGACCCCACTGGTCACTTCTCTCCAGGATGAAAAGGAGCCATTGTTGAGCACCCTTTGCGTTCGGTCGGTCAACCAATTACAAATCCATGTAACAGTTGCCTTGTCTAGCCCACATTTTACAAGCTTGTTTGCAAGAATATCATGGCGAACTTTGTCAAAGGCCTTATTGAAATCAAGATATACTATATCCACAGCATTCCCTTCATCTAACAAGCTGGTAATTTTATCAAAGAAAGAGATAAGGTTTGTCTGGCATGACTTCTTTCTCAGAAACCCATGTTGACTTTTTGTGATGATGGCATTGCCTTCTAGATGTTCTCAGACTCTCTGTTTAATGATCTGATCCAGAATCTTTCCTAGTACTGATGTCAGACTAACTGGACGATAATTGTTGCGATCCTCTTTTTTCCCCTTTTTGAAGATGGGAACAACGTTTGCCCTCCTCCAGTCTGCAGCGATTTCTCCTGTTTTCCAGGAGTTCTCAAAGATTATTGCTAATGGCTCCGATATTACATTTGCCAGTTCTTTTAATACCCTTGGATGGAGTTCATCTGGTCCTGGAGACTTAAATTCATTTAGATTAACCAGATATTCCTGTACTATCTTCTTACTTATTCTGTGCTGAAATTCCCCTATTCTGTCCTCTGCTCCATTATCCTCAGGTTGAGCACCCTTTGCCTTTTCAGAGAAGACTGAGGCAAAGAAGGTGTTGAGTAATTCTGCCTTTTCTCTGTCCTGTTAGCATTTTGCCATCTTCTCCACGCAGTGGCCCTACCATTTCCTTCTTCTTCCTTTTGCTGCAGACATATCCAAAAAAAGCCCTTTTTGTTGTTCTTAACCTCTCTAGCAAGCCTGAGTTCATTCTGCGCTTTAGCTTTTCTGACTTTATCTCTACACAGGCTCGCTATTTGTTTCAATTCCTCTTTGGTGATTTCCCCATTTTTCCATTTCTTATACATGTTCCGTTTAAAACTTAGCTTAGTTGAAGGTTCTTTAATCATCCATCCTGGTTTCTTGAGACACCTCCCATTTTTCTTCCTCACTGGAACTGTTTGAAATTGTGTCTTCAGTATCTCCCTTTTTAGAAACTCCCATCCATCTTGAGCTCCCTTCTCTTTTAGTATTGTTGACCATGGGATCACACTCAGTATTTCTTTAAGTTTACTACAATCGGCTTTCCTAAAGTCTAGAATGCGTGTTTGACTATGCCTGGCTTCTCCTTTCCATTGTATAACAAACTGTAGGAGAACATGGTCACTTCCACCTAAAGATCCCACCACTTGCACCCTATTAACCAAGTCATCCTTGTTGGTTAGGATCAGATCTAGAATAGCTGAACCCCTTGTTGCCTCTTCCACCTTTTGGACAATGAAGTTATCTCCAAGGCAAGTGAGGAATTTGCTAGAACTTGAGGATTTGGCTGAGTTTGCCTTCCAGCAAATATCAGGGTAGTTGAAGTCGCCCAACACTGCTACATCTCTCCTTTCTGAATGTGTGGTCATCTGTTCTTGAAAGACATCATCCAATTCCTCAGTCTGACTTGGGGGTCTGTAGTAGACTCCCACCATAACATTCTATCATTTTTACCCAGATGCTCTCCACCTGGCTTCCATGATTGATGTCCTGGATCTCTTCACTGGTGTAAATATCTCTGACATATAGTGCTATTCCTCCTCCTTTCCTGTTTGGCCTATTTCTCTTAAAAAGGTTATACCCCTCTATTTCCACATTCCAATCATGAGACTCATCCCACCAGGTTTCAGTGAGGCCTATTATATCATATTTGCTTTGTTGTGCTAGGAGTTCAAGTTCATCTTGCTTATTTCCCATGCTCTGTGCATTAGTGTAGAGACATCTAAGCCCATGTGTTCCCTTTACTTGCTGCCTGTGCAAGTTCTTTTGCCTCCCATTTTTGGGTCCTTGCACTGTTTGCCTTGTTCCCTCTGTGTCAATCCTAATACCGTCAGTGGAAATCACCAGATTATTGCATATGCACACAGGAATCCAGTGTGGCACAGCAACAATGAGGTTATTTAGTCCAAAATGCATTGGGTACCTTTGTAGAAGGATGGCTTAGTGGTTAAGATGCCAATTCTGATTATCATTAGATTGAAAGGTTGGCAGTTTGAGGGCAAGCTCCTATCACTAGTCCCAGTTTCTGCCGACCTAGCAGTTCAAAAGCATGCAAATACAAGTAGATAAATAGGTACCACTTTGGTGGGAAGGTATTAGTGTTCAGTGCAGTCATGCTGGCCACATGACCACCGGAGTAGTCTTCAGACAATGCTGGCTCTTTGGCTTAGTAATGGAGATGAGTACCATGTCAAGGGGAAACCTTTACCTTTATCTTTGTAGATGGGCAGTGAATGCTCAAAACTTGCCATGAAAGTAAAGGAGGAGGAAGGAAACCCCATTTTGCTTAGGATAATACTACACTCAGTTTTTAAACTGCAATTTCACTGGGAAAGAAACAACTTTGGTGATACTCATTGCATGCTGCCACTTCTGACTCATAGCTGCCCCGAACCAGTCTCTCTTTATTCATGGGCAAAAGCTGTGAATGACCTGGCAATTGTGCAAGTCCCCAGGTGCAAAATATCACTCCAAGGCAGTTGTGCAATTTCCAGATGTGTAGTGTCCATATTCCCTTCTCCCCCTCCCCCTCACTATTCCAAAGCTCTCTGATTACCTTTTTATTTTCTTTCTTCATCTTTTCACTTTTAAAGACTTAAACTACAACAGCAGAGCTGAAAAAGGGGGAAACTAAAATAAAATCCCTAAAGACATGCTGTCTAGGGCACAAGGTGGGGTTAAGTGAAAGATTAGGAAAAGAGCGTAATGAGGGCAGTAGCCTTGGTTGGAGAATGAGAGTGATGTAGTGATGGCTGTCTGGTAAGCACTATGTCCCCATTTTATTATTACTTGTGTGACTGCTGTGAGAACAGGGTTTGTGCAGGAGAGCCCTTAGATATTTTCAGAGTTTAAAGAATTTAGTCTCTCCGCCATATGTGTGGTGATGAATTGGCAAGAACTTGTGTGGGGATCTTCAAAGCAAATTTGATAATGAAAGAAAGGGCACAGAGAGAGAAGATAAGGGAGCATACAGGGTAGTAAATATGTTTGTGAGCCAATGCTGTTACATAGAATCATAGAATCATAGAGTTGGAAGAGACCACTAGGGCCATCCAGTCCAACCCCCTGCCATGCAGGAAATCCAAATCAAAGCATCCCTGACAGATGGCCATCCAGCCTCTGTTTAAAGACCTCCAAAGAAGGAGACATACTTATGCTTTGTTCTATTTGGAGTGATAATTCAGGTGCTAAGTCATAGACTTTATGAAAAATATAATTGGATCAAGTGATTGGTATGGTTGAAGAAATTTAAACACCACTGTCTTTCATTTTAGGTGACACTGATGATCATTATTATCCGGTTTTTCATATATATGCCGCAAATTATAAACTATCTGGATTATCTGCTGACTTTTTTGGTTCCTATTTATCCAGCTATCACCTTTTTAGATAGTTACACAGGGGTAAGCTAAAGCATAAAGTTGTTTCTCACCCTATATGCATGGAACTGTGTTTTAATAATGGAGTAAACTGCTAGAAAAAAGGTGTTGGTTAATTGTGGTTAAATCAGTTTAACAGCAGCAGCACCACCAACAGCAACAAGTGTGTACTCCACAGATATTTGGTAAAAATCAACTAGAGCTTCTAGCAAATAAACATGATACATTGTTAGGTAAAAAGAAACTTAGGGGCTTGACAGACCACCCCCAAAAAGCGGGCTGGAGCTGCCTGTTTTTCCTCCTGAGGGACGCTGCAGCAGCCAAACATTGTGGCGTCCCGCCACACCAAAAAGAACCTGATAAAAGCAGGTTCTTTTTACTGTGTGCACCAGACACTATGACTGCGCCACTGGAACTTCATTTTCCACCTGTTGTTAATTACAGATAGCATAGGGGAGGCTGATGTATTGGGCCATGCCATGACTCTTTCACAACAACATTCTACAGGTTTTAGTACATGCCACGGTTGTGTTGAAGATAGCCCACTCCTTAGATTGGTTGGACCCAAACCATGTAAGGCTTTTAAGGTTATAACCAATACCTTGTACTATGCCCGGAAACTGATACGCAGTGTCTTGTCACATAAGAGTCGAGTTTTCCTCCAGTAGTGCTCTAGTCGTTGTCCAGCCTGCTTCATATGCCTGAGTTCTTTGGTGTACCAGGACTTCCAATTAGGAGCAGGGTAGAAAGGATGCTTTGGAGCGATTGTGTCAATAGCCTTAATGAGATTGTTATTCCAGTTATCAACCAAGGCTTTGACAGTGTCATCGGTAGTTTTTTGTGGGTTTTTCGGGCTATGTGGCCATGTTCCAGAAAAGTTTCTTCTTGACGTTTCGCCAGCATCTGTGGCTGGCATCTTCAGAGAATGCTTTGCCTGGAAAAATTTTCTGGAACATGGCCACATAGCCCAAGAAACCCACAAAAAACTATGGATTCCAGCCATGAAAGCCTTTGACTTTACAGTGTCGTCAGTGTTACCAACCATTAAATCCTCTAGGGCTTTCTGAAATTCTACTGGCTCCATTAGCCTTTGAGGGCGGACCATTCTAATGGGTACTCCACCGCCGATGAGGCAAACAGTGGCCTTCAGTTCAACCTTGACCAGGAAATGATCCGTTCATGACAATGTGGTGGCATTTTATAGTCTGGAGTAAATACAGCATACTTATATTCACTGTTTTGATTCTTCCTGCTACATTTTGGGGCAATCTCATGATGAAGTTTCTAATGGGGCAGTGACCTTCTTCACAGAAGTTTCCTACTGACCCACCTCATTACATTTCTGATTATTAGACTGAACATACCTTTCTCCCCTTCTTTTCAGTAGTATAGCCTCAATACTTTAGAACTATGACTATATCAAAAAGCTAAAAGCAAAGGAAAAAAAATTAGAAATAGAAAATAGAATAAAATGTGCCAGACGTTTACCTTGATCTCTATACATTTTTAACAGGCTTGGTAATAATTGACACACGTAAGAATATCACCCCCTAAACCATTTAACCTAGTCTTTTAGTCATCAAGAACATCATCATCACCATCAGTTCCTTCATAATTTCATAGTGTCTGCTAAGGCATTATACAGATTTTTTGTAAAAACTTTCATTTGTGCAGAATTCTGTCCCTTACATCACATACACAATCCTTTTAACAATGCAGTTTAGGCTTTAATCCATTCAAGTGCACTTTCTCATCAGTCTGAGGGATTACACAGATCTAACTGGTATCTTAACCATGATGAACCACAGGACTATAAGAATTATTCTCCTTGTTAAATCTTAACAGCATTCAGTATTACTTAAGAATACCTATTCTTATTAGTCTTAGCAGCATCCAAATAAATCAACATTTTAGGACAGCATGCCAGGGCTACCAGAAATGGTCATCACAGTTTATCAAAGCAGTGTCTTCTGCGTTGGAGACTTGCCATAAGACGGTCTGATAAGATCTGTTTCTCAGTTTCTTTTTATTCTCTTCCTAAGTCCACTCAGCAAATCAGTTGAACAAAGCTCTTTATCTTATGACTCATCATTTATCTTGTCACTGTCTGTTCCCTTATCTAATGACACCTTGTCTAGTGACCACACCTAGTGTTGGTGTTCCTCTCTAGTGTGGTCTGATGTCTAGTGTGCACTTGTAGAGACATATCTTATCTTGTTTGCATTCAGTCATGACATACTTCCCAGAATGACCTGCACTGTAGCCCATTTTCTACTGGCACACACAGACACAAATCTGCCTATATTAGCTCTTATTAGGTTAAATTCTGTCCTTTATAGTTGTGGGATTTCATGCATTATAACACCTTGCAATGTTTGTTCTCATTCTCTCATCCATTCATGTCTCAAATATACAGTGTTTTGGCCCTTCTTTTACAAGCCAGGGGCAACAGAATATGCTCTGGCCTGTAACAGAAGGGCCAAAACATTGTATATTTGAGACATGAATGGATGTGAGAATGAGAACAAACCTTGCAAGGTGTTACAATGCATGAAATCCCACAACAGAATGCTCCAACATCTCCCATACCTATTGGGAGATCTGGAAGATCCCTAGGATTCCTCTTCAGATCTCTTTGAAAGACAGGGTCTATGTCATTTATCTTCCCTTCTCATATACAGTATAGTTTTAGGAAAGTTAGTTCCCACTATGATTTAAAGCAAATTGCTGATTGGTTTATATGACCTTCGTTCCCATTTGAAGCTGGTTGTGATCCTATTTGGTTCAATTTCTGTCACAATAAAGTGAGGCAAACACAAAAAAACTATTTTTTCCAGACACTAGTTTTCTAGCAGTTCTTTTGGAAAGAATAGATTCTGGAGTGTGTTCAACAAATGGGAACAATGGATCTGAATTGCATCATTCTGGAGGAGGGACTAATGGCAGAGGGGGCTTTACCATCCCTCCTCAGCTTTTGGTAGATCCACCATTCCCCCCCTCTCTTAGTGATGCCTTTGTGTTTGTGATGTGGCCAATGGGCACATGATTTTTTAAAAAAATAAAATTGATAGAAAATTCAATTCATTGATTTTGCAACTACTTACAATTAGTGAGGCAAGTAGTTGCAAAACCAATTGATTGAATATTCTATCAATTTATTTTAAATATATATATATATATATATATATATATATATATATACTTCCCAAGCTGGGCTGCTGCTTATGTCACTGATGACGCACTGATGATTGACATGCATTTTGAGGTGGCACAAACTAGTGGGGATGAAAATTGTGCCAAAAAAGAAGCGATTACAGGGGATAATGAAAAGATTTGCTTTCATAGTGGGAACGACAGACTGTTTGGAATTGATTTACCAACACAGAGCACAGGTGAATCCCAAACTGGTTTAAATGTAAGTGGGTATGAGCCAGAGAGTAGTAGACACTGTGGCTCAGAGCTGGGTGATCTTTTTTGTCCCTGGTGGCGCAGTGGTTAAATGCCTGTACTGCAGCCACTCACTCAAAACCACAAGGTTGTGAGTTCAAGACCAGCTAAAGGGCTCAAGCTTGACTCAGGCTTGCATCCTTCCGAGGTTGCTAAAATGAGTACCCAGATTGTTGGGGGCAAATCAGCTTACAGTTTATTTTATAAATTTCTGTTCTGTCATCTGTCTCTTGGCCCTGAGTGTGCATCCTCAAAGAAGGCCTTTCCATGTGGGGAATGCCTTGGAAGGACAACAGATCGTATCTCCCAACCTCAGAGATTTGCTTTATTATCCACCCCAGTGTTAAAATAAAACACTATCCTTGATGCAATAGTAGAACAGTATCCTTCTAGGTCCCTTGAGAGGAAACGTTTTAAAGGCAACATACGGCTTTCTGTAGATCTATGGTTCAAGATCCACCATGCTTTCTCACTGAGGGATTTCTGCAGATTTCATTTCCCTACTTTGGGAGCTTAACAGATATTTCAAACCTATGATTTGTATTAATTAATTAATCATGAATAAATAAATAACGCAGAAAAATAAATATCATAAAACAAAAAACACATCTATTTTGGTTTGTGGGATTTTCTGCATTTTCCTTTAAAACTACACTTTCACTGTTGAAATCACTTCAATTAAACCAATTGTAAACCGCTTAGAGAGTAGTGAGTTCACTGATAAGTGGTATACAAATGTACATTTATTGCTATTGCTATTCTAGGGAACATTAAAAAATGTTCTGATTGCAAAGGAGCATTGCATACTTCAGTATACAGAAAGCTCAAAACTAGTTTTTGCAGGGTCATCGTATAATTTCAAACTATTATCGCTGGCAGTATCTACATTCAGTAACAGAGAAAACTATATATGATATCAATTTTGTTTTCTTACAGCTTCAATTTTTTCATGAACAAGATGAAGAATTTAAATATAAAAAAAAGCTCTGGATGTCTTCCTTTGTGGTGAGAAATCAATACGTCATTCTTCCATATAGTGGAGAGATTGTTTTTTTAAAAAAATAGAAGTACTGCTACATATCTAGAGATATGATAATTGCTCATTGCTGTTTGTTAAACATGGGAGTTTTGGTTTTCTCAAGGCTCAGCTTGAGTATTTATGTGAAATCTGGCACATGCTCCACTGAGGTGTGAGCATTTGCAGACACTTCATTTACAAAAGAAGTAGCAGAGTGGGCACTTCTGTCAGAAATTCAATGTCCAGGACATTTTTTTTTTTTTGCCTAAGTAATAAAAGTAACAGTGCCTCAGCCATTCATTTTAATTCTGTGAGTCTTGGGCTGGATCTGCACTGCAGAATTGATGCAGTTTGACACCACTTTTACTGCCACGAATCCATCCTGTGGAATCCTGGGAATTGTATTGTAGTTTGCTGTGGCATCAGAAGTCTTTGAGAGAAAAGTCTAAATATCTCACAATACCATGGATTCCAGAATTCTATAGCGTTGAGTCATGGTATTTAAAGAAGGGTCAAACTGCATCATTTCTGCAGTGAGCTTCAGTCCATTACACCGCTTGGCTAAAGGAGGAGAGGGAGGGGAGAGAGAATTCTACTGTAAAGATAAACACAGATCACCTGTCCTTGTTAGACACTGAGAATGGAGTTTTATGGTTCACACCGCTATTTGCAAGAGCAGGTAGGAGGGAAAGCCAGATGAGTGTTTTATAGCCCACGTTTTCCAGAAATTTGTCAGGAAAGTTTTATTTTTCTGTGAGGGGTGACCAAGTGGAAATCCCTTGATCTCCACAGAGGAGCCTGAAGAGTCATAAAATTCCCTGCCCCCCTTCAGGGCTGGGATGACTAGCTTACAGTTGTAAACCATTTAGACACTGTTAGTTCAGTATGAAGGTATATAAATGAAGCTGTTTTTTTTGAATAAAAAGAGAGATTTAAATTACCATGTGTCTAACAGGAATTAGTTCCTCAACAGTTAAAAGGTACTTGTACTATCAATTTTGAATCTTGTGGCTTTCTCTGGGGGAAGACTCCTTTTTCAGACAACCTTGCAAGAGCCCCATTGGGACAATGAAAGTCACAACATCTTGGTGGCATATACCTGGTTATTCCTGTATGGCAAGAGGCTTGACCAGAATGCCATTGTGATCCCTGTGCATGTATTCTTTGGAATGTGGTAGAAATACATATTCTGTGCCTTCTTGCACATTGTCTTTTACATAAAGTGCATAGTAGCAAAGGGTGCAACTCTCATCCACTGACAGAGCATGGGAGTATGCTAAGGCATGTTCATACTGCCTCCATTCACTTGGAGAAGAAGGAGCAGCTTTATCCTGGAGGTGGAGGCTGCTCCTTTATCTCTGGGTGTGCAAGGGCAATCAAAGCATGAAAGGTGTACCCTAATGTTAACCAGTGACTGAGGAGATGAAGTTGTCCCACAAGCCCCTGGCTCCCATTGCCTGCCTTGGAAAGAAGTGAAGGCATGCACTCCAAGAGTGTACTTATATGATCTCAGCCTGTGGTTTCCCACTCTGTCTGAGCAATGTGGCTCCTGGGGAACATTTTTGCCACAAATTAGAGAGTAGTGCAATGATTATGAAGTGAATAAAATCATTTCATAGAATCATAGAATCTGAGTTGGAAGAGACCACAACCTCTAATACCTCCAAAAATCTTTAATAGCAATAGAAATTGCTTGCCAGTGCACGTAAGCACTCCCTCAGTGGTTTACAGTGTGTAAGCTAATTGCCCCCAACAAGCTGGGTACTCATTTTACCGACCGAAGGAAGGATTCCAAGTTGAATGGATTCTGGAGTCGTGCCTGGGATTGAACTCAAAACCTTCTGGCTGCAGTACTGGCATTTAACCACTGCACCACCAGAGCTCCTTGAAGGCCTTTTGTCAGTCCTTATCACTGATTCATCTATAAAGTGACTTATGGGCTATGTCACTAGAGAAATTTAACCTACCACAGAATTATATGAATTAAATGAAAGTGGTTATAGATCTGTACACTGGTTAAATATATTTTTTCATGCTCTTCTTTTATGTAGCCATATCTCCACAGTGTAATTTTCATCTTTTTACTCTGCTATCTGGTGACAAAATATGGCAAGCCAGTTATGAGAAGAGATCCTGTCTTTAGGTTTGTACAGATCTGTTCACATGCTCTTGCAGACAAATGTTGTGAAATAACAACTTGCCGGCATGCCATTTTGATATTCACAGGTTCTGTTTTTAATGGCTTCTTTTTCCTAGTTAAATTCCAATATCTTATGAATCATGGTTGTGTCACCATTTTATGGAGGCTTGTATCGACGGATAAATTTAGGGGGCTTGGCCACAACTCTGGAAAAAAAATGTCCACATATTGTTATGGCAAAAAGTATTTAACAGCAAAAATAAATATAATGCTACTCCTTACTTTTTCACATATATCTCATGGGAAAAAATCCTACATAGTCAGAATGTCTTGTCATCCCTGTTGTTCACTTTATTCAGTGACTGCCTTCTTAAAGAGTAAAATTACACTAATAAGTAATGGTCTATTCAAACAAAAATCCACCAAACATTGGCCAACCAAAATGCACAATATACTTCTTGCAAGCTTTTGAAGCTCCACTGGCTTCATCATCAGGCAAGGTGTTACAAATCAAACAGGAGAAAAAATAGAGATGTTAGTAGGATAGCTGCATTCTGTTGTTTCTGTCCTTAGTTACAATGGTATGGGGAGGGCATATTTTGTAAGCTGGCTCCTTCTCCTTCTGGCCATGTGGCAATTGGGATATTTTCAAAATCTGGGAAATTTACAGCCCATTTGCATCTCAACAAGGACTCCTCTCTTGCAATCCAGTATGTCTCCATTCCTGTGATGCCACAGACCACTTTGTAGGCAGAGGACAACAAAATGCAGACATCTTAATAACATCTCTAATTTTTCTCCTGTTTGGTTTGTAACATCTTGCCTGATTAAGAAGCTGTTTGGTTGATTTTTGTTTGAATTTGCTAAATGACCAAGACATGTTTTCAATAATAGTGTAATTACAGATATTTGAAAGATTCACCATTTGTTTTAGATATATATTTCTACCTAACTCATGTTTTTGGGACACTTTTTCACAACAGTAAATATTAGTGATATATAAAATATAATATTGTAAGGACAAGATTTTCTGTGTTAGTCATTCAGATTCTAGCTTTATTATGGGCCATTCATTCCTTTTTAAATAGGAAACAATATCCACTTGGTAGTGTGCAATGCTTTCAAACTTTTTGTGATGTCTTTGATCTGCAGAATTTCTCCACAGAAAAAGAGTATCCAGCAGAATCCTGAAGAGCCCAGTGAAAAAGATAGAGATGTTGAAGATGAAAGGGCAAGAGTTCAAAGTGTCCTGGGATCTACAAATCAAGAAGAGGTAAAACAAAATTACACTTTTCTCATTCAGCTATTTCTTCATTTACATATATTTATAAACCACTTACACAATATTTCAAAGCAGTGTACAGCAATCATAAAATAGACAACATAAAGCAATAATCAAAATTAAAACACTATATTTACAACATCTATGAAAGAAGCAATGTGCATAGGTTTTCAACAAGTCTTGGTTCCAAAACTATACGGCAAAGCTGCTGCAGAGGAGGAGGGAGTCTCTTTGCTTTGTTTACATCAGTACCCTTGCATTCCTTGTGAAAGCAAGGTGATGCTTAAAATTCTACAACAAAGACTCTTAACATTTATGGAGAAAGAATTGCTAGATGTCCAGGTAGGGTTCAGAAAAGGAAGAGACACTAGGGATCATATAGCAAACATATGTGTTTTATAGACTATAGCAAAGCATTTGATTATCTAAATAATGAGAAACTATGGATTGCTCTTAAAGAAAGGAATGTGTCACAATGTTTCATGCATAATCTGTACTCAGGACAAGAGGGTACTGTAAGGACAGAATAGGGAGAAACAGAATGGTTTCCAGTTGGAAAGGGATTCATGCAAGGCTGTATTCTATTGCCCTATCTATTTAATTTATAAATATGCTGAGGACATCATATGAAAAACAGGATTGGATTCAGAGGAGGGAGGCATGAAAACTGGAGGAATGAACACCAACAATTTAAGATATGCAGATGACACCATAATATTGGCAGAAAATATCACAGATATGGAAAGATTATTGAAGAGGTCAAGGCAGAAAGCATAAAGGGAGATTTATAGAATAGACCATCTACATAATTTTAAAGTAGATGATAAAGAGATTGAAATAGATTTTTCATACTTGAGCTCAGTCATTAATCAGAGTGGAGACTGCAGTCAAGAAACCAGGAGAACAGTAGGACTTGGATGGGCAGCTATGAAGGAACTGGACAAGACCCTGAAGTGTAAAGATATATCATTAAATGCTAAAGTCAGGATTGTCCATGCCAACATATTTTCAATTTCTGCATAAAGTTGTGAGAACTGGACCATAAAGGAAGCTTATAGGAAGAAAATAAACTAATTTGAGATGTGGTCCTGGAGAAGAGTTATAAGAATACCATGGACCAGTGGATGGGTCCCAGAGCAGATCAAGCCCAAGCTTTCCCTGGAAGCAAAGATGACTAAATTGTTGTCATATTTTGTCATGAGGAGAAAGGACACACTAAGAAAGACTATAATGCTTGGCAAAATGGAGGGCAATAGGAAAAGAGGAAGACCTAATTTCAGATGCGTCAAAGAAACCACAGTCCTCATTCTGCAGGATCTGAGCAGAGCAGTTGGTGATAGGGTGACTTGAAAGTGTTTCATTCATAGAGGGTCACCATGGATTGAGGGAGACTTGAAGGCAGTTAGCAAAAACAATTTAAAACCTCCAGCTCTGAAATAATTAAGAGATCTAGATTTTAAACATAAGCAGGGAAAAATCTATACAGCATATTTTCACCAACATCACCATGTAAGGGAAATACTTAGTTGATGTGAATGAATGGGAGAGAAAACTGTGCTTTACTAGTAATGCAATCCTTCTCTATTTTTTTTTTCTTGAAGGAAGCAAATTTGAGCCATTTTTATCCTGCTGCAAGAAAGTCTTCAAGACTATTCACAGTCTAGGACTTTAATCTGCATAAAATTTGTAAATGTTTTGTTTGTACAGACCACAATATTTTCTGCACAGAAAATTGTGTAATTGGAAAGTTATCGTGTGCAAAATGCACACATGATTTTCTTTTGCTCAGAAAACAGCTTTGAAACACATAATGCTATTTCCTGCACATAATATGCTGTTTTCTATACCAAAAAAGAGTGATTTTTGTATAGAATAAATCCCAAACTGTTTTCATCAGTCCAGGAATCTCCTCATTATGGTTTCCCAATAGTTGAGGAATATATTTCCCAGATCTTTTGCCTTTCTAGGGTTTACTTTTCAACAGCTCTGTTGTGCTGTCTTAGGGAAGAATCACAACAACACTGTCCAATGAAGTGCTTATAGGGATTGTATCAGACCATTGGAGCTGTATAGTCAGTGATCTCTGGTTCATCTGTTTGCTAGGTTTAGTTGTGTTAGGAGAAGATCACAGAAGAGCTATATGTAGGGTGGGGGGTTGCTTGGCATCTATGTTTATTCTGAGTCTTCTTTCAATTTCTTTTTGATTTATTAAACCTTTTGATTTGTGAAATCTTTTGATTTATGAAAGCTTAAATTAGTGTCTGTCTTCCTTGTTATTTTGTTAATTTTCTCTACTTATGTTTCTTTGCGTTCTTTTATAGAGCAAAATATATACTGCTGCTGCCCAGTTATTCCGATTGTTGTTGCTGAGTATTAGATGCAGGGATGTAAATCTTTATATTTTTGTCCTTGTACCCGATAATCAATCGTCTGTAGTTTCCTTCTCACTACTCAAGATCAGAGATGTCTACAAAGTTTTTGATCTCTATTTTTAGGAATTTTTGAGAGGGGAAGGAGGATTATTTTGTACAGAAATAATTAGTGTTGCTTATGCAGGAACACAATGGATCCTATGCAAGAAGCACATCTGTGCAAAACAACATGCAGAAGAACCACATATACTCTGTACAAAATAACTCCTTTGGAAGTGTTTGCAAAGTGCAGAGTCTCATGGCTGCTCTATTCTTCTCTAAGGGTTGCTTCGAAACGGTTTTTGAGGTGCTGGGAAATGGCCATTCTCCCCATCCTCAGTTAGATGGAAGGCAAGCAGTCAGTTAGTCAGTGCCACCACAAAAAAACCACAGACCATTGTATGGTACAACATTGTGTTTGCAGCTGCTCCCAGAGATACTACTGGTTTAGGTAGACATTCTGACTTGATATAACACAACTTCCTATATTTCTGTCCCCTGTCTGAAGGGCCAATAGCTGACTCCTGGTTTGATAAATTCATGCCAAAAGAAAACGTGAAACCGCTGTGTGTGCATGACATAAGGAAAGTTCTTTCTTGTCTTCCCTATTTAGAAACCAGTTGTCATTGTCCATAACCTGCGCAAGGAATACAAAAGCAGAAAGATTTGTTCCTGTTTGAAGAAGAACAAGACAAGACGGAAAGTGGCCACAAGAACTGTGTCTTTCTGTGTTAAAAAAGGTTAGATGGCAAAAATGTTTACTGTTATTGTTTTAGAGACTTTCTCAGCTTGAAAAAAGCAAACAAGTTTTGGCTGGATCCAGAGTTAGGCACATGGACAGCTTCTCCTTCTGCAGGAAAATGCTATGGTCAATGGGTTAAACTGTGAGGAGCAGAGGAACGTTCCTTTGGGGGGGCAGATCTCATATCCAATCCTTTATCTTTGTACTCATTTTCAGAAGCATTTGAGCTATTGGCTGAAATTGCTAGGTTTTTTGTTCTTTGTACCATGGGAAATTCCAATAGGAAGAAGAGAAGTTTTTACATTGCAATTGTATGCATGTCTACTGAGCTGTAAATCCCACTGAGTTCAATGGCACTCATTCCTAGCATGCAAAGGAATCTTGTAGCACCTTTGAAACTAACTGTGTGAAAGAAGTTGTAGCATAGGCTTTTGTAGACTTGATCTACTTCCTGTATGGAAAAATAGACCAAGTCTATGAAAGCTTATCCTATAACTTCTTAAACACAGTTAGTGTCAAAGATGCTACAAGAGCTCTTTGCATACTGATATTCCAGACAAACATGACTATGTCTCTGAATTTTACTCACTCCTAGGTAAATGGATATAGGACTAAACTAAGTTCTGGAGTCAAGGAAAAAGAGAAGGAAAGCAAAAAAAAAAAAAAGGCAAATGAAACACTTTCAGAGTCTGTAAATTCATCTGCATTGTTTTTATTTTCATATTTTTACATGAAAAAATTATTATTATATCAAAAATGAACATAAAAACACGAGCTTATCTTTCTGGTGTAATTACATCAAGCAATATTGTTTTCAGTTCCATGTAGTGGTTTGAATGTTGGACTACAACTCTGGAGACCAGGGTTTGATTCCCAGCTCAGCCATGACACTCACTAGGTGACCTTGGTCTCAGCCTCAGGGAAGGGCAATGGCAAATCTCCTCTGAACAAATCTTGCAAATAAAACCACATGATAGGTTTGTGTTAGGGTTTCCATAAGTGAGAAGCTACTTGAAGGCATACAACCACCACCACCACCATAAGAAAGCGGAAAACCAGATCTGTGTCCATAATTTTTACTATGATCTATGTCCATAACTGAAAATGTTATTAAAAGAAAATGTTGTATTATTTCCATCTTTTGGCTAAATGGATCTCATTTCCCCCATTATTGCCATCTCCATATTTTATCCAACCCTTTCTTTACTTTTAATATTTTAGTCCTTCCACACTTCAGTGGGATTCTCTACATACATTTTTACTCCCAAAACAATAAATGTAACCATGGTTTGATCCTTATGATTATGAGTGACTTGTATTTTATCAAGTGACCGAAATTCAGGAGCATGTAGCAATATATGTCCAGTAGTAATTTAAGTGGTTCATAAGATCTTAGTCTAATACATTATTTTTTAGTCACTCCTCCTGCATATGTATCCAGAAAAGGCCAAAGCCCATACTAATTTAGTCAGTCCTCTGTATTCATGGATTCTGCATCCACGGATTCAACTTTCCATGGCTTGAAAATATTGTAGAAAAAGAATTCCAAAAAGCCAATCATAGAATCATAGAATCATAGAATCATAGAATCGTAGAGTTGGAAGAGACCACTAGGGCCATCCAGTCCAACCCCCTGCCATGCAGGAAATCCAAATCAAAGCATCCCTGACAGATGGCCATCCAGCCTCTGTTTAAAGACCTCCAAGGAAGGAGACTCTATCACCCTCCGAGGGAGTGCATTCCATTGTCGAACAGCCCTTACTGTCAGGAAGTTCCTCCTAATGTTCAGGTGGAATCTCTTTTCCTGTAGCTTGCATCCATTGTTCCGGGTCCTGTTCTCTGGAGCAGCAGAAAACAAGCTTGCTCCCTCCTCAATATGACATCCCTTCAAGTATTTAAATGGGGCTATCATATCACCTCTTAACCTTCTCTTCTCCAGGTTAAATATATCCAGCTCCCTAAGTCGTTATTCATAGGCAATGGTTTCCAGACCTTTCACCATTTTAGTTGCCCTCCTTTGGACATGCTCCAGTTTCTCAATGTCCTTTCTGAATTGTGGCGCCCAGAACTGGACACAATATTCTAGGTGGGGCCTGACCAAAGCAGAATACAGTGGCACTATTACTTCTCTTGATCTAGACACTATACTTCTATTGATGCAGCCTAAAATAGCATTGGCCTTTTTAGCTGCCGCATCACACTGTTCACTCATGTTCAACTTGTGGTCTACTTGGACTCCTAGATCCCTTTCACACGTAGTTTCATTCAGCCAGGTGTCCCCAATCCTATATCTGTGCATTTTATTTTTCCGCCCTAAGTGCAATACCTTACATTTCTCTGTGTTGAATTTCATTTTGTTAGCTTTGGCCCAGCTTTCTAGTCTATTCAGGTCATTTTGAATCTTCATCCTGTGCTCTGGGGTATTAGCTATTCCCCCTAATTTGGTGTCAATCATGATTTTGCCATTTTATAGAAGAGATATCATTTTACTGTGCCATTGTATATAATGGGACTTGGGCATCCATAGATTTAGGTATCCATCCTGGAACAAGACTCCAGGGGATACCAAGAGTCCACTGTACTTCTCTTCCACTTCCTTAGGGTGAGGTAACATTTCATTGTGACCGTATCATGAACTCTAAACATTAATCATATGGCTGGATCCAGTCAACTATTAACTTGTTTATTGAACCAGTTCATATACTGCTAACCAAACCTAAAACAATATTTCAAAGTATACAAAACAGCAAAATTTAATACATTAAAATCAGTTCAAATTAGGACGACTTCAAAGTATAAGCAGCTAAGCTGTTTAAAGTCAAGGCTAGCAGTGAATTGTGGCCTGAACAACTAGGAAAGTCAAGAAGGAAAAGGTAGGTCTTTATCAAGTGCAGATTAGGTGGATGGGCTTTCCAAAAGGAGGGTATGACAGTGGAGATGGCTTGCTTTTGTGTTGTCACCAGATTGCAATCTGCATGTCATGGAACAACTAGCACAATCTCCTTCAATATCTGAACAAATCACATAGCTCTGTACTGGAGATCTGCCAGGTCACCTATTCCCAAAGAGTTCAGAAGATCCTGGACTTGCCCCAGTAGCTAATAGGCATGACTGCAGTTGCTTCACATTATCAATGTAATAAAATAATAAATACATTTTTATTTCTATGCCGCTTTTTGCCAGGCAATCAAAGCGGTGTACAACAGGTTAAAATATATCCATATATACATAATACCCCCCCTTAAAACAAGATTAAACAATGTAAGATTAAAAACTACACATTAAAACCGACTATGCTACATAAAAATCATCATGGGCAGAGTTTACTGAATGGGAAGTCTTATTTGTGGCCGAGCATTTTATTCCGGGAAGGTTTGCCGGAAGAGATCCGTCTTAATGGCTTATTTTAAAGCTCTCTAGATTGTTCACAGCTTGGCTTCTCACTATCTTGGCCACTTAAGCACAAGATTATCTCCACATAAACTCTATTGTAGTAAGCCTAATCAAAGTTATCACTGAATGGACCAGATTTCAGCGGTCAGACTACTCTTGTTCAATGATGTCCCCACCCCTGGTGTCACGCAGTGGAGGAGCTGCAGGGGGCATGGCCAAAGGGCATACTCACCCTTTCTCCTTCACTGCAGTGCCAGAGGCCTCCTTGCAAGGAGACCTCTGCAGTGGCACACTTGGACTTGTCTTTCACCACAGTGGCAGGGGTCTCCTCATAAGAAGATTGTTGACACCATAGCAAAGCCATGTGACACACTTTCCCCTTCCTTTCTCTGTGGTGTCACCCTGTGTGGGCTGCATCACCGCATCCTCCTCTAGTGCTCTTGTTCTGGGAAAGGTGCTCTAAGCATGCCAGAACTGGAATATTGAGTCTAATTCTAGGTACCACAATTCAAAAAGGTTGGAGCACATCCAGAGGAGGGCAACTAAAATTGTGAATGGTCTGGAAGCCATGCCCTATGAGGAGTGGCTTAGGGAGCTGAGTATGCTTAGCCTGGAGAAGAGAAAGTTAAGAGGTAATATGATTGTCCTGTTTAAATATTTGAAGACTGAGCAAATTCGTTTTCTGCAATTCCAGAGAATAGGACACAGAGTAACAATTTCAAAGTATAAGAAAAGAGATTCCAACCCAACATTAGGAAGAACTTCCTGACAGAATTATCTGACAGTGGAATATGCTGCCTCAGAGTGTGGTGGAGTT
The DNA here is from genome assembly GCF_019175285.1 of Sceloporus undulatus. NCBI lineage: Eukaryota > Metazoa > Chordata > Lepidosauria > Squamata > Phrynosomatidae > Sceloporus > Sceloporus undulatus. The sequence continues at coordinate 154,101,393 of NC_056523.1, read as the reverse complement.
TTCTTTTTTAGAGGCTGAATGGTCATCTGTCAGGGCTGCTTTGTTTGTATCTTCCTGCATGGCAGACGGTTGGACCTGATGGCCATTGAAGTCTCTTCCAGCTCTATGATTCTTTGAGATAAAGATGATAATTGGCACTCCCTATGATAGACATCACTTGATCTCCAAGGAGAATAGTGTATCCAAGACCATCTCCAAATTATATACATACTGGAGAAGAGGGAACTCTCTTTATCATCAGTTCCTGTACTCAAGGCCCACACCCCCATATAATTTTTGTCTTGTTGTGATTCTCCATCAGTTTATTGGCCCTCATCCAGTGTGTGTCTAGTAATCAGTGGAGTATCTGATCAAATATCTCAATACTGCAATGTTTCTTACACTTATTGGCAAATCTGTTTTAATACCAGCATTTCTTTGATTTGTTATAGTATGGTATGCTAGTATCTTTAGTAAAAATAACTGATATTTGTTTGTTTATTCTAGGAGAGGTTTTAGGGCTCCTGGGACCCAATGGAGCTGGTAAAAGTACAACAATTAGTGTGATAACAGGAGACACAAATCCAACTGCTGGACAGGTAAGTGTAGCTACTTTAAAAGAGAAATTATTTTCAAAGCTATTTCTGAAATCATTCTTACATTGGGCAAGCAGTTGCTTTCACACATAAAACAGGTATAAATCCCCCATGGACCATTCCTTAGATTAATATGTAACTGTTCCTGTGAAAATGACTTCAGAAATGAAGCTTTTATATTGACAGAACTAACAGATAGAGGACATCCACACAATAGTAATGTCTCAGAGCCTGTACAAAGTGTATAATTTTCAGAACTCAGTCCAGCATAAACTGTAGGTCTTTAAACAGAGGCTGGACAGCCATCTGTCAGGGATGCTTTGATTTAGATTTCCTGCATGGCAGAATGGGGTTGGACTGGATGGCCCTTGGCATCTCTTCCAACTCTATGATTCTATGATTCTATGTAGTAATATCTTTAATCAAGCTGTAATAGTTTAAAGGGTTTCATAAAGAAAAATTGGTATTTAGTTCTACACATAGTTTGGGTTGTTAGAACAAGCCCCAGATCTTGTTTAAGTGAACCAACAGCATTAAGGTGCTCATTCAAGGAGGTAAAGCACATCACAAAACACATCACAAAACACTCTAACTAGGCCCAGAGGATATCATCTATGATATGGCCATTGTATCTATTGCAGCTATGGCCATTGTATCTATTGCAGGTACACTTCCAAGATGACTGCATTTACAGACCACACCAGCCAACAAAGACATATTTGCATCATTTTAGCAGCTGCAATAGTTGTTTTATTATTTTTGTGATAACAACAACTAGACATCTTAAGAAACAAATAGGAGAGCATTCTGTAGTAGAAGAAATAATAAAACAAATGCTTCCTTGGTACATCAAGTAGAACATTACAAAAAGAGCTGGAGTGGATTTTAAATTTAAAATCTTTGGTCTATAGAGGCCAGAATGATGATCTTGATCACCTCCTGCTCTTGTAAAGCTTTTCAGGGTTTTCAGACAGTCCCTTTAGTCAAGAAATATCTACATGCCTTTGAATGCGATCTATATTTTTCTACTACTTGTTCACAACATATGAAAATCCATCACCCTTTGCTTGCATGTCTTCATTAGTTCAGTAAATGGTTTGAGAGTTCCAGGTTCAGAATTTCTGGAGTTTAATTTTTTTCCTTTTTATGAAAGTTTATTCTCTTTATGCAGTTGAGTTTCATAAATACATCATCTTAACAATCACATAATTGATCCCACCACTATACGTACTTTTACAACTTTCATTTACCTGTTCTTATTATCCTACTACCTTTCCCCCCAAAAAACAGAATGATTCATAGGCTCTTTTTAACAATGTCTGTTCTTGTGACACTTGTATAAATAACAGAAAGTTTAATATTAAGTAGAGATGTCCAGGCTATAGGGAATGCACAAATATAATAGGATTTAGCCATGTCTTCATGAAGAAGACATTAAGACTAAAATAGGCTAAAACACTTGGCTTTTCTACTAATAAACAATGTTTTCAGCTCTTGAGATGTGTCTCTTGTTTCTTTTTTGGCTTTCAAATATACACAACAATATACTCAGGTCAACACTTTAAAACTATTCTGACCGTACCAGGAATTGGGTACCTGAAGCCCTAGGGCCAAATCTGTACTTTCTAAGGTCTTTGTATGGGCCTCTGGACCAACTGTATTATATGATAATATGGAAGGATACCTTTCATTAATTACATCTCCTCCTTGTGAAATCCTTTGTATTGTAAGAGACATGTTTACAATGAACACTATTAAGTGTGGTCACAATACCAGGTATTCTGAACAGGTGCTGATCAAAGGAGCCAGTGCAGCTACAATGGAAGAAAACACTGGTGGCTTTCTTGGCTACTGTCCTCAGGAGAATGCCCTCTGGTCCAACTTGACGGTGAAAGAACATCTGGAGATTTATGCATCTATCAAAGGGATAAGGAAAGATGCAGCAGCTGCTGCTATTGATCGGTACAGGCAGACAAAAATTGACATCTTCTAAGAATAAAAACTACCTTTCAATACTTTCAGTATTTTGCAGCCTCTCCAACCTGGTTCTTTTCGGGGGGTTTTTGTTGTTGTTGTTGGGTAGAAGACAATAAAAAGAAATTATTACTTTTTTTAACACAAAATGTGGAGCATATTTTTCCAGTATTATAGTAGCACCCCTGAAATTCTCCTGCTCTATTTTGATTTTACACTTGTCATGCAGAACATATCAGCTGCAGAATAAATAAATTAAATTAATTAATTTATTTTATTTATATACCGCTATTCCAAAGATCATAGCGGTGAACAGCAAGTAAGCTAATTAGCAAGTAAGCTAATTTGCCCCCAACAGTCATTTTAGCGACCTCGGAAGAATGCAAGCCTGAGTCGAGCTTGGGCCCTTTTGCTGGTCTTGAACTCGCAACCTTGTGGTTTTGAGTGAATGGCTGCAGTACAGGCATTTAACCACTGCGCCACCAGGGCTCCTGTTAACAAAACCAAAAACTGTACTTTTCTTTCAGAATAGCTCAAGCTCTAGAACTCCAAGAGCATTTTAAAAAGACCATTAAGACACTGCCTGCTGGATTAGTCAGAAAAGTAAGTTCTGTGTTTCTTTCATCTTGAACAACTATCCAGGTATTACAGATGCCTGTTACCGCCAATGTTAGCAACAATGTTGTTGTAAGTTGGCTTATACAAATGCCAAGAAGCCAGTGATGTTGACATTGTTGTTGCTGTGTACCTCCAAGTTGTTTCTTACTTATGGCGATCCTAAGGCAAGTCTATCACAAGATTTGTTAAGAAGGGGTTTTGCCAGTGCCTCCCTCTGAAACCGAGAGACTGTGACTTGTCTAAGGTCACCCTAAGGTCATCCATGTCTGAGCAGGGATTCAAACCCAGTGCTAAAACCACTGCACTACATAGTCCAATGCTCAAACCACAAAACCATGCTGGCTTCTTGGCATAAGCAGCTATATCACAGGCTGTGCCTACACAGCAGAACGAATGCAGTTAGACACTGCTTTAACTTTCATGGCTCCATCATAGGCAATCCTAGGATTTATAGTTTATAAATTTAACCTTCTCTGTCAGATAGATCTGGTGCTACAACATAATACGAATTCCAGAATTCCACAGGATGAAGCCATGAAAGTTAAAGTAATGTGAAACTGCATTAATTCTGCACTGTGGTAGCAACTACAGATAACTGGAAACCTAGAGCTGGGAACGGTTGTGTACCTTGCATTACACCTACTTTATAAGTCATGTAGTATTCTTCTTACTTTGATATAAACCTGTTTTATGAGTTTCTTGAATTTTTGTGGTTTTGAATATAGGCGGAAAATCATGGAATACTGCAGAGTACTGTCTAAATAAATTCAAATCATATATTTACATCTCTAAAATAGACTTAGTTTTGAGCAGATTATCTCCTATTCCAAGCTGTGTCTAACTGTTAAGGCAGTAGGGATCGGAAGTTTTTCTTAGACATTTAATTGCCCTGTTTTGGTTATACATCCTGTTCATTCTGGAATTATCTGGCATATATTCAATGAAACCTCAAACAATTCACTATATTTAGAAATATTTACAAGGAAATAGCTATGCTGTTTCCATATAAAATAATAAAAAGGATGGCTGACTGAATGAAGGGGTCAGCACCTTTGAGATTCACTAGTTTATTTTAGCAGGAGCTTTCATAGATTTTAACCCATTTCATCAGATATTTAGAAGACGTCCCCCATCTGTTCTTTCTTTTTTGAGGTTTATTTTTATTCTGTTTGAACACAAATGATCTATAGTTTTTTGTGGCTGTGTTCTGGAGGAATTTATTCCTGATATTTCACCAGCATTTGTGTCTGGCATCTTCAGAGAATGCTGGTATGGAAGTGAGTGGGGTATATATGTACTGTGTGACCCTTGGTTGAGAGGAAGTGATTTACATGTTAATCTCTGTGTTGGTCTGTTGTTCAATGGCAAGGCCTCATTTAATTAACAAAGGATCTAAAGGATGAAGCAAAGAAAAACAATGCCAAAGAGCTTACAAATTTCAACAGGCTTAACTGTTTGTGCTCACTTTAAAGCAATGGTCCCCATACTTTTGTGCTCCAGATGTTTTGGACATCAGATCCCAGAATTCCATACTGTTGGCCACATTGGCTGGGGCTTCTGGGATCTGAAGTCCAAAACACCCAGAGGACTAAAGTTCACTGCTTTAAAGTTGGATGGATGAGAGAATTGGGGGGCGGGGGTTGGGGGGGGGAGTCAGTGCTTCCAGGACAAATTCACCAGTTTATTCAGTTTATACAATTTCTTCTCAAAGACAGAATATATTTTCTTTCCTTTTAGTTATGCTTTGCTCTGAGCATGCTGGGCAGTCCTACTGTGATACTGTTTGATGAACCAACTACAGGAATGGATCCCAAAGGAAAACGCCAAGTGTGGTGAGTAGTGCCTATGTTGGTTATAAACAAATAGGCTTCTAGATGTACACTTGTAATGGAACACCAGATTCTAAGCCCCCTGTTACTCCCCTAAAACTCCCATCTCTGCATGAAAACCTTTTTCTCCCATAATCTCCATAGCATGCAATCATATAGACATGGTGTTGGCCCATCTCATGATATTAGATACAGTAACTTGCTTTCACATAGACAATGGATTATTAGTAGCACTGCCGCATCACAGTTCTTTCAAGAGATCCGCTTCGCTTGCAAAGTGAATGCCTTATTCTCAATGAACTGGGCCTCTGTCATCATCAGTGCAGCCCACAGAGCACAGGTGCAGATTTTCCAATTTGGGGGTGGTGGTGGGGGGGGGGGATAAAGATAAATCTTGGAAAATGTTAGTGTGAGACAATGTTTATAATGATGTCTCAACTATCTTCAATAATGTCCTGCCTCTGAAATTTGCTTTTAGGCACGTTAAGATCTGCAAATCTGCGTTCATTTACATAAGTCAGCCTCATAAAGTTCTATGCAATAGTGTCCCTTTGCACCAAAGAGGGCAATTGTCTCAACACACACAGCAGTCTTGCCACCCCTGCCATGCATGATAGAAGAAGATTTTTATATATCAATTTGTGTGGGTGAAGATATTTTGGGATCTAGGACAGGATATAAATATGTTAATATACATATGTACATGCACATATATGTACTTATTCATCCTCATTTATATGATCCTCCAACTATTTATTATAGAGAGTCTACATCAAGATCACCTGAGCAAATGCAGATTCTGAGGGATGAGGAGATGTGTCTCTTCTGGTTCTTTTCCTTGAGAAGATTGTGCAGGCCTAAGGCTGCATCTGCACTACAGAAATAATACAGTTAGACACCACTTTAACTGCCATGGCTCAATGCTATGGAATTTGGGGAATTGTAGTTTGTTATTGGCACCACTGCTGTCTGACAGAGAAGGCTATAAGAGCACTTGTATGATTTCCTACTACCTTGGCTTTCCTTGGGCTTTTTTTTTTTAAACACACTATGTATTCATTAATTTTTAACTCAAGCAACTGAATTGGCAACAAAAATCCTCCATATTTAGAAAAAAAACATGAAAAGAAAATCATCATCAGCATCATCAGCATTGTCATCATCATCAATAATCAATAATAGTTTCTTTCTTGCCACTCCTCAAGGCCCATGCCACATTTTGTACTAATGTTACTTTGCAAATCATAATTTCTATATACCACTGAATGTAATAACTGTGACATAGCAAAATTAAAATTATACCTTTAAATTGCCATACCATATACACAATCATGTAGGTAGCCTGGATCCAAACCATATAGGGCTTTAAAGATAATAGCCAGCACTTTGTACTTTGGCCAAAAACTAATTGGTATCCAGTGGAGTGATTTTAAGATCAGTTTAATGTGATCACTTCTGGATATACCTATCATCAGTCTGGCTGCCATATAGCCAAGATGAAAAAATAGACAAATTATAAAAATATTTGTTCATATGTAACTAAAACTATATGAAATATTAAAGCTCTATCGATCAACTAAAGCAGGATCAAACAAAATGCTAGCAATTTCTCCACTGTAGTAAATCTTGTTTGTTTGCAGGAAAGCAATTCACTCTGTTTTGAAGGACCAGGACCAGGGTGCCATCTTGACAACTCACCACATGGAAGAAGCTGAGGCAGTGTGTGACCGAGTAGCTATCATGGTATCTGGACAGCTCAGGTGGGCTTCCTCATGAATGTTATTTCCTTGCATAATAGGATAACATGGATAGACAATGTACTCTGCTGACAAGACAAAGGATTCCTTAAATTCCATACACTTCCCACTCCTGTTTTGGAGGATAACTGTCTATGTTGTTTCTATATGGATTACTGATTTCTATGCCTTCCAGAATAGAAATCATATTAGGGAGGTTCAGACAATGTTCCTATGCAGTGAACAACATTTGGCATGCAAGAATATGCATTTTGCACAAAAGACCATATATTTTGTACAAAAGCGTCCTTCAGTTCCCCAAATACAAAATACTGAAAATGTGTGTGTGTGATTCTAGCATTTTATCCAGAGGAGAAAAAACATTTTAATTTGTTTTTGTCTGTTAGAGTGAAATCAGAAATTATTTATAGCCCTATCAAGGAGAAGGAGTGGCATAAGCTAGATATAAGATACATTTAGAATATGTCAAGGAATATGGATTTTTAAAAAGTTACTTCAGCCTTCATCCATGCTCCAGCAAGTCTCTGCAGCTGCCTTCCCCAGATGCATTTAAGCATGCATCTCCCTTTGTTATGAGGTGCATACCTGCCTCTTCTGCTTGAAGACTAATACTCTAATGATATACAATTATAGGGTAGCCATGTGGCTCTATAGTCTTTTGTCCATCACACTTCATTTTTATGCTGCTTCTTGTAGTATTTTGGTGGGATTGTTTTATCAAGGGGTGCCTGTTTAGGTCAGTGTTGTAGTGATGGCCTTCAAACATAGTGCATCCTTCCAATAATTAATGATACTTTAACAATTAACAAACCAGCTTATATTTCTGTCAGTAGCTTTAAAAAGAATCCCAGTATGTGGTTGATAACATGCCGGCCTTTGTTAAACCAAATGAAAGACACATGTTTTTGTTTTAAGCCCTCCAGTTCTTTTTATCAGATATTTTTCAAATGTGTGGAGAGGGTGGAGGAAAGGTCTTTTTGGTGCTGAAGTCATTCTATCTGCAAGGTATCCATGTAGAAATGAAATGGTGAGGAGAGCAGATATTCAAATTAGGCTCTCAAAAGAGATGTGGTGGTTTTAAGTTCCATTTTAAGTCATTTCTATGAATGATGATAGCGGAAAAGGCAGAAAAGATTGGTTCTCCACTTGTGATGTATAAAAGCCACCTGTAAACCCTGAACCCCCATTTTGGGTGAAGTGCAGTGTCTCCTGTATTGCTGGATAACAGAGAGAATAGAGATAATTTTAGGTTGTGGACTTTTTGTGGGGATATCAATAAAAGCCAAATTGGCCAGCTTTACTTAATAACAGGAGCAGAAGAACCCTCAGATAATACATTTTAGGCTTTAGGTGGTAATTTCTCAGCCTGAGTAGTGAAAACCTGCAGTAGTGTCTAGGACAACTGTGGGAATTGTGGGTCTTTAGATGCTGTTAGATTGCACCTTTCATTAGGTCAGCAGTGAGGGATTCTGGGAGCTATCCATTCTATCACATTTTCCACTTCCCTGAGCTTGGGTTAACTATAGAACCTCTGCACTCATTACAGTTTGTGACCTTCTGCTGTATTCTTCTGCAGGTGTCTTGGATCTATCCAGTATCTGAAAAGCAAATTTGGCAAAAATTATTTGCTGCAAATAAAAGTAAGAGGAGTCGAAGAAGGAGAGTTTCTGAATACTCAGATTCTCCAGATCTTCCCACACGCAGCTCGCCAAGAAAGGTAAAGTCTGTCTGTAGTTTGGGTTAAAACTTGTGATGGGCTATAAACAAACAAAAATGAGCTGAACAGCCAGTATTGGTCATGCGGAGTCTTTTTAAAATAAGTGTGTCACTAGACTTGATATTTAAAACAAGGCACTGGGCATGCCATTATGGTTACTCTGCCTACACTCTTCTGGAGTGCAGCTATATTTAGCATCTGTTTTTTTTTTATTTCTCCTCTTAGAATATCTACTTTATTGGTCTACAAGGTCCCAATGGAAGATGCACTGCCTCTCTCCAAAGCATTCTCCATGCTAGAGGAAGGTACGTCTTAAACAGATGTCCAGTTTAGAGACCTAGCCTTGTTAGTCTGGAATATCAGTAAGCAAAGGAATCTTATAGCACCCTTGAAACTAACTGTAAAGATTATCACACAGACCTCACTACAATTGTGCTATTAACAGGATTTAATGGTGATTTAATCACGGGAGGAGGATGCTTGCCTCCTGTGTGATAAGTGTGAAGTAGACTAATGAAAGTCAATGAAAGATTATGCTACAACTTAGATGTCCTATATAATTGTGTGTGTGTGTGTGCGCGCGCGCATGCGCCTTCAAGTCGCCTGTTAACCGAGTTCCCATGAATTTCATAAGGTTTTTCTTAGACAAGGAATACTTAGAGGTGGTTTGCCATTGCCATCTTGTGATGATGATGATGATGATGATAATAATAATAATAATAATAATAATAATAATAATAAAATTTATTTGTATCCCGCCCCTCTGAGAACAATCGGGGCAGCTAACAAAGTTAAAAATACAAAACATATAAAATCCCTGGTACCCTCCCCTCCTTAAAAAAGTATTAAATTCAATGCAATATTTAAAAAAAAAGCAGAACAAAAAACAACAAACAAACAAACAAACAAGTTAGAAACTGACCAGAAGGTCAACAACATCATACCAACAAACAACCAGTGGGAGCAGCAGTATCTTTCTCAGACGTTTTTTCTAAGGCTGGGTTCTCTATTCCGGGAAGGCCTGCCGGAAGAGATCCGTCTTAACAGCCTTTTCAAAGCTGTCTAAGGATGTAAGTAGATGGATCTCATCCGGCAGGCCGTTCCACAGTCTGGGGGCAACGATGGAAAATGCCCTCTGGGAGGTAGTCGAAAGCCTAGATTTTTGTGGCTGAAGTAGGCCTCTCCCAGAGGAGTGGAGTGCATGGGGAGGATTGTAGGGGAGAAGGTGGTCCTGGAGATAGCTTGGACCCAAGCCATTTAGGGCTTTAAAGGTGATAACCAATACCTTGTACTTGTGAAATACATCCTATTAAATATGAAGAGGTTTAAGTCCAGTTGGGAGGCTACTGTCTCTTTCCTTTGTTTCTTTTTCCTCTTCCTCTATGGAAATGGAGCGGGGGTAACAAAGTGAGATCTCACAATGAAACACCAACCTTCAGCTATCACATTGGCTGGGTACTTGATCAGATTAGGATACACAATCAGAGACCCTGGTGGGTTGTAGTGAATCTGGAGCCCACTTAGCTGTAGTTCTGTAGCTTCTGACTACCATCCTTCATTGAAAGGCATGGATCTCCCTGGATATCTGAAAGGGAAATTTGTGTTGGCAGTCTTGTCTCTATGGCAGTGCAAATGGTCCAGCAACCCAAGTGAGTACAAGAAGACAGACTACATGCCTGGCCAACCCTGTTCCAGGATGTCTTTATTAGGGACGTGAAGAACTTTCATAAAAACCTTCTCTAGAAATCACTGATCCCCCCACCAAGATTTCTCTGCTCCATCATGAGAATGAGATAAAAAGGACATGAGAGATCTCCATTGTAACAGGCAGAGGTCACCATTCCCCCTTGCACTGATGATCTCTTGTGCAAAAGAGGTGGAAATGTCAGTCAGCTACTTCTTGAGCAGTAGGGGAATGGATACCTGTCAATTACAGTAGCTGCAACTGGAGGACTTTCACATCTATGTATATCCCCTGAACTAGGGCATGCACAGGGATTGTGAATATTAATCAATAATGAATGTGTAACTCAGGGTTGTGCATTTGTAACTTCCTAAGAGGATTCTGATCTCCATACTTTGAGCAACCATCTGGTGGCATCTTTAATTGTGTTGCTGACTGCTAAAAGTCATATTTGCAGGAATGGGTGTACCTCAGCTTTGGAAGCATTTTCCTAGCGGGACATTAATCTGACCCAAATGAAATTATCCCTTGAGGGTTTATGATACTGTTTATGTTTTACTGCAGTAACCCAACTGTTGGGGAGGCATTTGTGTATGTCTGATGGCTACATATATTACATTTCTTCAGTCAGTCAGTCAGTCAACCTTTATTAGGCATAGAAAAACAACATGCATTTACAATAAAAATTGCAATAAAAATAAATAAATAAATAAAAATAAAACCTCAGGATTGTTATTCAAATTTAAGCCATAGTCTTGTTGCCTCCACCAGAAAATTGGCCATTAACTTGGTTATATGTGGGTTCCGATCTTCCAATAGGTATTCCACTGATAACCCATTCAAAGAGGTATTCATTTCCAATAACCTTCTTAACAATTTTCCCCTCGGAATTATATACAATGGACATTTCTTCACTAGAGCAATTTCTGCTGATCAGTAAAATAGAGGGTAAATAATGTTTACGTAGGTGCTAGATCACCTGCTGCTCGACTCTTTAGGTTCCTACCTGCTTGTCATCCTTTGGCTGTAGTAACACTTTTTAAAATTAATGGAATACAACACATTAAGGAAGTGGGTATGGCATGCACATAATAGTTACTCCTTGAAATATTAAGCTTCCATATAATCATGTGGGGTTACTGGAGGCAGAGGAAGGTGAATAAGGCATGGATGCATAACCATAAAGGGCATAATCATGTACCATCACCAAGGTGAGAGAAAATATCATCTGAATGAATCCTAAGTCAACAGAACATAATCGGTTTAACTTTGTAACCACACAGCTAAACAGAGCTTCAATCTTGAAGAATACAGCTTTTCTTTGAACACTTTGGAGCAGGTAATCTCTTTAAATATAATTACATGGTGGGATTTGTAGCAAGAAAACACAGACATTACATATTTAGAAATGCTAGCAATGTTAATTTTTTTAAAAAAATGCTAGTAAAGTTCTCATGAGCTAGACTCAGAAAAGAACTGGGAAGAGGGAGAAAGCTAATCCAAGCATCAAAATTAGAAGCCCACAAATTCTTCCTTGCTAAAATTAAAATATGAGTGGGAAAAGAATTGCCTGCTTTCCTGGATCCTCCATCCCTCCCCCAACTGAATGAACTGTAGTGATGTTGCTCTATTACAGGGAAAACCGGGAGCCTACTTGAATAAAAAGGGAAGGGATATCCCTATAACAAATCTGGAAGAGATGGATTGAGTTTTTTCCACAGCAGGAGTGTACTTTTCTACAACAAATGTAATGGGGTCATTTCATTAATGAGAAAATTAAGCCAATCTTGAGGGTAGAGTCTAGGTTTGTGTGTGGCCCACCTTTATGACTCATTCAGAGCACAGGATGGAAGTTGTCTTCTTTTTCCTTGGATGCTGCTCTTGCAGCACATTTCTCCGGTTCCTATACAGACTAGTAGAGGACCTTCCCTCTATGATTTTTAAGACTTAATAGACTGTCTTTGTGTGATTCTTTAAAAGGACAAAGTAGAAAGGGCCATGCCTTTTCCTTGCATTGCCGTAGAAGAATCTCTCCCTACTCCAGAAGAGCTTGGCTTTTTTTTTTTTTTTAAATCTAACAGAAGCTTTGGAAAGCTTGGGCAGCTTTCCTTATTTTTGTCAAGTGGGGCCATTTGGTCAGATGTTCAAGTGTACATCATGGATCACAACTGTCAGTTACAGAATTTGAGTAAGTAGCAGCCAGCATTTTGGAGGTACATCACCATTTAAAAAAAAAAGTTCATCTATCCCACAATCTAATTTTGTTGTAGAATGGCCCATACCTCCAGCTAAAAACTCCTCTTAAAATACATGTAGTAACTTTTTGTCATTTTCCTGATGAACTAAAGTTTTATGATACTGTTTAGGTTTTCCTAGAAGTTTGCAAGGAACAAGAGCGAGATAATGCTGATACAGTCCTGGATACAACTTTTGAATGGAAGCATCTACAGGAGGCTGATCTCTAAGTTAGTAACAACTTAGTCCATTCACAGAAAGCAGTTTGTTTCTCAGTAAGGTCGCATCTGGTTTGTATCTTATATTGGAAGCCCCTTGGGGAAAGGGCAATATAGTTGATGCATATTCCTCTGTATGCTACCTCCCACTTTATTCGTAATGTACATGTGTAATATTCAGAGACACTTTGATCTCATCAGAACAAAGTGCTTTTTATGTTTGTTGTTGTTCTTGTTGTTTTGTTTCAAAGAAGGAAATTGAATTGGAGTGGTGGTGGGGTTAAATTCATGAATATCTTAAAATGTATTATTCACAGCTTAACATTTAAATGGTGCTATTGTCATAAATTTGAAATGTGAAGTACCTTACTTTGTTCTAATAATACTAATATAACCTGAGTTAAAAAATGGATCAGTTTTTTTTTTCAGACAGGCAAGAACAGCAACACTGTAGTGGGAAAAAGTTGCTTAATTGTGTGACCTAAAGAAATAGTCTTCTGCACATACAATTGAAAGAAACCAAAAGACATGGTACAATGTTTTTAATCATATGCTTGCCAGAAGTGGGGTTGTCAGGTTGGCTACAGAACGGGGCTTTTGTAACTTTACACACAGATTGAAAAGAAGGTTGAGGTACCACAAAACCCACTCAAGAAGGACAAAAGGAACCTAACTTCCTCTACCTTCAAGCTCAGTCTTTCAGCTGCAGCTGTTCCCTCGCAACACACTCTTGCTTCTCCAGAGGAAAGTGGGAGAAAGAGCATCCAGGCATCAGCAACACTTGGCACTTCTCTGCCCTCTCCTCCTGCTCTCCAGCAGAGAGGAAAAGGCCACCTTGGGAGAGAATGACTGCATCTGAAAGTTTCAGTTTGAAAAGTAAGGGAAGACAGGTACCTTAATCTAACATGATGGGATGTTATGATATCTTGCCCTGCTTCTCAGTCTGTTTGGGATTAAAGTTACAAGAGCCCCATCACATATCCAATCTGGCAACTCTACAACTACTAGTGCTGCTGGTGCCCAGCAGCAGTTCAAAACATGCTGCTGCCGGAAGCAAAAGAGCTCTTTCCCATCTCCAAGTCAAGGTGCCCAAGAACAATCAGGTTAGTTTGATAGCTGAAACAGACAATCTCACAAGCATCATTTCCTTTTCTGGCAGTAAAAATAAAACAAGAATAAGAGATTACAACCCGATCAACAAGTGTTTTCCTTTCATGGCATCCACAATCAATTGAGGTACACTCAATTATTATTCTTCCAAAATTCTTAAAATTTGCCTCCAAACCCACACTACTAAGAATTATCAGTTAATCTCAATACTGAGTTGAAATATTACAATACTTTTGTAGATTGCCATCATCACACAGTAAGTGCAATAGCAACTAAGGACAGTATTAGCAATATGAACTGCATATCTTGTCTTTTGAACAATAAATGATATACTCTTGAAAATACAACTGTTTAGTGCTTCTTCCTTTAAACAGAATCCTTTCCTAAAAATTTCCATTGCTTCTGATTCTGAATTTTCATTCTTCCTGCCATGGAGGGGGGCCTCCTCACCTGGATTATCTCCTTCCACTCAGAAGAAGGCACAACTATACATATTAATACCAACACCACCCAGTTCATTGCCAAGAATGTAGGACTTTTTGTTGCTCCAGAGCAACTTTGCTGTGGTTTACATATTATTTATTTGTATTTTTTTTTAAATCAAATGATACCAAAACCTCCATTTTGTCTGAGATACAGATAGACTAGGGTTTAGCAAGGGGTTTGGTTCAGAGATGACTCTCTACCCTAAATCATATAAATCTCCTGCTCTAAATCTTGTATATTAGATTATATTGAGAGCAACCATTTCATTATTGGTGACCTGCTGTGTTTGTCATAATTTCACTTCATGGTGCGTGTGACAGCTTGCTGGTGTAATAGGTCGTTTGTGCATCTTGCCACTCATTTATCTGTATACTCAACAAGAAAGATAAAAAGTAAGGTGAGCAATGGTGCCGGTGGCTGTGTCTCACCAGAACGAGGGCACATATTCCAGGCAGCTTCCATAAGCTGCCTGCACCTTCCTGTACTTGTGTTGTGCTGTTTATATGCTATTTTGATAATGTATATTTTCAGCATTAGAGTGGAACAAAAAGGCATTATTTTGCTCCAGTTTTTCATCTGGAAGCATGGCTTCATTCTGGTTTCACTCTGTTTCAGCCTTGCTGTAACAGCTGAGGTTCAAAAGCGGGTGAATTCCTTTCTTGTCCATGTGGACAAGCTGAGTGCTTTCGTTTGCTCAAAATGTGATTACTTAATATACTCAGAAATAAAAGATGGATCAACTAGGCAGTCTGAGATGGACAGGTTGCTTACCTGTAACGGTATTTCTTCGAGTGGTCATCTGCGAATACATACAAATGGGTTTTACTGCACCTGCGCAGTGCTGTTCGGAACCTACTGGAATCACTGGGCAAAGTTTACTTTGCAACATATAGAAACTTTTTGGCGGTAACTCCACCCACCCGTTATAAGGCCCCTGCCTTCCCGCTCTTTTCCCCAGTTCCGCAATTTTTCCGCCAAGCAGGCGATGGAAGAGAGCCAATAAGAGCAGGACACTGAGGGGACGGACGGGTGGGATTTGTATGTATTCGCAGATGACCACTCGAAGAAATACCATTACAGGTAAGCAACCTGTCCTTCTTCTTCATGGTCTCTGCGAATCATACAAATAGGTTTAGACTGACAAGCGGCGGAGGGAGTGTCCTGAAACCAAAGCTATGGTAAACAAAAGGTATATTTATTGCAACAATAAACACCTGGAACCATAAAAAGAGTCAGTCTTTTTGTTCATGCACAGATCAAACATAGCAATAACATTGCTAAACCTGAGAAGGGAACAAGAGGTCGTGCAAGACCAGTCCCATAGAAATTGTGCAAACCAACATTCAACAGAATGTAAACAGTAGCATATGTACATAAGTGCTGAAACACAAAGCATCAGTAGTGCAATCAATGCAACCCTGAAACCAACACAGCCCTCCCGAAAGCTGCGTCTCGGATGGCTCTGGTGTCCAACCTATAATGCTTAATAAAGGTTAGAGGTTGGGACCAGACAGCAGCCTTGCAGACATCCTCCAAGGGGATCCCCGACAGGAATGCAGAGGACGCTGACATTGCCCTTGTGGAGTGGGACCGAACCCTGCCAGGGAGAGGCTTGCCTAACAGTTCATAGCAGAGGTGGATGGTACCGGCCACCCATTTGGAGAACCTCTGCGCCGATACAGGCAACCCTTTCTTCGGCTCCGAGTAGCACTGGAAAAGTCTCTCGGACCGACTGGAGGCAGCAGTTCTGTCCAGGTAAAACGCCAGCGCTCTCCTGACGTCAAGAGAGTGCAGGCTCCGCTCCGCCTCCGAAGTCGGGTTGGAAGCGAGGGTCGGTAACACAATGTCCTGGCACATGTGGAAAGCGGACACAACCTTAGGCAAGAAAGTAATGTCTGTCCTGAGGACCACTTTGTCCTTGTGGAACCTCAAGAGGGGCTGGTCCCTTCGCAAGGCGCAAAGTTCGCCCGCACGGCAGGCAGAGGTGATGGCCACCAGAAAAGTGGTTTTCCAAGTCAATAGTCTCAAGTCCGCTGTGGCCATGGGTTCAAAGGGCTTGGATTTGTTACGGCAGGGATCAATTATTAGTAAACTTACAATGACGGAGACAACAGCCAGAAGTTCGGTAGCTCAGATATGCTGTTTATTTGCTATAGCAAAGAGACTGACCCTTTGAATCACTTCAAGAAGAGCCAGTGTTGGAGGTAGGCTGGTGGCTCTCCTTTATACACAGAAACCACAGAAACCACAAGCTGTCACAAGTGTTCAGTTTGACCAGACAATTACACCATGTCTCATTCTTAGTTTCTGCAACTTAAGCTAGCAACCTAAGCAAGTCTATATTTGCAATCCTTAGTGTAGCATCAGCAAGCTAGCAAGTTAACATGTAGCCCCCTTGTCCCCCTCCCCTATATATTTCCCGTTAGTCTAACCGCAGGACAGAAATTTCCCGTACAGCGAATGTCCAGTATACTACCTATGCAATTTTGGTTATCTCTTGTCACACATCTCTTACAGTTAGGTTTGGCAATTTCTTGTCACATAGCAACTTTGAATTGTCAATGGCTTCTAGTTATAATTTATTACCTTTAGTCCTTAATTTAGCCTCCTTTTTACCCTATCAGATTGAAGAGCCGAAAGCACCGTGTCCAGGCTCCAAGCCGGTGCCGGTACCGACACAGGAGGATGCAAATTGGCACATCCCTTAAGGAACCCCTTCACCAAGGGGTCCCTGAAAAAGGAAACCCTCCCCCCGAACTGGTACTTGGCACAAATGGCAGACAAATAGCACTTAATGGATGCGAGGTACAGCCCCTCATCCAAAAGCGCCATCAAAAACTCCAGCACCACTGGAGTGGACACCTGAGCAGGAGACAAGCCCTTTTGATCAAGGAAAGAGGCAAACCTTCTCCATTTCAGGGCATAGGACCGCTGGGTGGAAGGTTTCCTTGCAGCCAGGACCACCGACCTCACTGCCTCCGGTAGGGCAGTCAGGGCTGAATCCTCCAGGCTACCAGCGGCAGGCTCTCGATGTCTGGATGGAGAATCCGTCCGTCCTGGATCGACAGTAGGTCTGGGCGAGGGTCGAGGCGGAGGAAGCATCTCCTGGAGAGGTGGAGAAGGGATGCAAACCACGGCTGTCTCGGCCACCACGGGGTGATCAGGATCGCATGCGAGCGGTCCGTTGTCATCTTGGACACCACCCTGATGATGAGAGGGAACGGAGGGAAGGCGTAGAGGAGCTCCCTCGTCCAGAGGAAAGCGAACGCGTCTCCGAGGGATCCGTCCATTCGCTTCCTGGAGCAGAACTGGGGACAGTGGCTGTTCCACCTGGTCGCGAAGAGGTCGATCCGGGGATTTCCCCACCGGTCGAAGAGGTCGCTGACCGTCTCGGGATGGAGCCTCCATTTGTGGCACACTGAGGGGGATCTGCTGAGGCGATCCGCCAGCTCGTTGTCCTCCCCGGGAAGATGAATCGCTTGGAGGAGGACGCGTCTCTGGATGCACCAATCCCAAATGCGGAGAGTGAGGTCGAGCAGGGTCCTGGACTTGTTTGTTGATGTAGTACATCACGGTGGTGTTGTCCGTTCTCAGGAGGACCACCTTGTCTGTGACAACTGATTCGAACGCCCTCAGTGCCTTTTCTACTGCCAGCATCTCCAGAGCGTTGATGTGGAGAAGCTTGTCTTGAGCAGACCACCTGTCCTTGATGACCAGGTCGAGGAGGTGGGCGCCCCATCCCTCCAGGGAAGCATCTGTTGTCAGGGTCAGCTGGGGCTGGGGCTGATGAAAGGGCATTCCGATGCACACGTTGCGGCAGTCCAACCACCATCTGAGGGAAGCGGCTACAGGTCTTGGCACCGTGAGCCACTTGGAAGGGAGATCTTCCATCGGGGAGAAGGCCGAGAGGAACCAGGACTGTAGAGGCCGAAGGTGGAGTCTTGACCATGGTGTGACGAACGTCGTCGATGCCATGTGGCCCAGGGCGACTTGGACGTCCCTGGCCCTCACCCTTCTGTGGGAGATGCAGGGCCTGATCAATGTCGTCAGCGCCTGGAAACGGTCTGGAGGGAGAAATGCGGAGCATGTGTCGGAGTCGAGAATGGCCCCGATGAACTTGACCTGTCTGGACGGTGTGAAGTGAGACTTTTCTCGGTTGATGACCAGACCGAGGGAGTCTAAAAGGTGTAAGGCGAATGAGAGTGCCTCCTGCAGTTCTCTCTGGGATTTGGCAGCGAACAGCCAGTCGTCCAGATACGGGAAGACCATAAATCCTTTTTGATGAAGGTAAGCCACCACCGGTGCCATGCACTTCGTGAAGACTCTTGGTGCCGTGGCAAGGCCGAAAGGAAGGACGTTGTAGTGGTACGCGTCGGAGCCCACAGCGAAGGCGAGGAATCTGCGGTGAGACTCCCGGATCCCGATGTGGAAGTAGGCGTCCTTCAGGTCGACGGTTGCAAACCACAGGCCCTGATGGAGGAGAGGGAGAATGGAAGCCAAGGTTACCATTCGAAAGCGATGGTATTCAAGGAACAAGTTCAATTGTCTCAAGTCCAGGATGGGCCTGATGCCTCCGTCAGCCTTAGGTACCGTGAAGTACCTAGAGAAAAAAACCTTAGAACATTGGCTGGGAGGTAAAGGGGAGATTGCCCCTTTTTCCAGTAAAGCGCGCACTTCGTCGAGAAGGGTGTCCGAGGGGGGAGTGGACATAAAGGCTCCAGTTGGCGGGAGCTCCTGGAACTCGAGAGGGCATATCCCCTACGGACGATGTTGAGAACCCATGAGTCCGATGTTATTGAGGCCCAGGTGTTAACAAAAGGCCTCAGGATGTCCAGAAAGAATAAGGGCACAGGGAAAACGAAGTGCGCTGCGTCCCTTCAGGCTCTCTTCTTCCCCTGGTCGGTGTCCTGCCGCGGGACTTGCGGTACTGAGGCGGGAAATTCCGGCGGCCAGAGGAGGAGGAAGACTGCGAGGGGTAACGGCGCCTCTGTGAGCCCTGCTGCTGAGGCTGTCGATCATGAGAGAAGGTACCTTGGGACTGACCTTGCGGTGGCCAAGGACGGTGCCTCCTTCTGAAGGGCGAAATGGGGGTCGATGACATCCCGTGTTTCCTGGCTGCAGCCTTCATTCTGAACTTGCGGTTCAGACGCTCGTCAGTGTCGGCGTGGAAGAGGCCGGTACCGTCCAGAGGCATGTCCTCAATTGCCGATTTGACGTTGGCGTTGAGGTCAGACCCCCTCAGCCAGGCATGTCGGCGCAGAGCCAACGATGCTGCCATGCCTCGACCCGCGCAGTCGGCGAAATTTCTGGTGGCGGTGATGATCCAGCTCCCGATCGAGTGGGCCTCATTGCGGATCTCAACCAAGCGGCATTGGACCTCGTCTGGGACGTCAGGGATGATGGGCGAAATCCCCTCCATCAAAGCCTGAATGTAGGCCCCCATACAGGCGTTGTAGTTTATGGCCTTGACGGTGAGGGCCGCAGATGAATAGGCCTTTTTAGCTAGGCCATCGATCTTCTTGGCTTCTCGGTCTGCCGGGGACGTCGCTTGCTTCGGCACAAAGGTCTGTTGTGCCCCCTCCACGATCACCGAATTCTGCTTAGGATGATCGACCAACCACGGGCAGGCCGGTGGGGAGATTCGGTAAAGCATCTCCACCTTCCTGGAGGACGCGGCGAGCGAAGTCGGGGCATCCCATGACCTCTGAACAATGGACTGCAGAGAGGGCAACATCGGGATGCAGGGTGGAGTGGGGACACGGCCGAGGACCCGGCGCTCCACCGGATCACGAGCCTCCTCCTCAGGGGGAGAGCTCGATGTCCAGGGTCTGGCACATCTTAATGATGTGCTCGCTGAAGGAGCGGACATCATCAGTTGGAGACGACGAGCCCGGATGATGCATCCCTTGGGGCGAGGCCGGCTCAGATGGGTCTTCGTCTTCTTCTCCTTCAGACGGTTCCCTCGATGGAGGCAAGGGATCCTGGTCGGAGTCAGAGTCAAAGGGATGTCCGCGACCTTGGCTCGAGTTGGAGTGCGGGCTGGGATCCGAGGGGTCCGTGGCTCAGAAGGCGGGCGGCGAGGTACCGAAGTCGAAGCACCCACATGGGAAGACGGTGGTTCATCTACCTGGGCAACTGCTGGGCGTAAATTAAGCCTGGTGAATTCCCTGAAGGCTGTCTCCTTCGGGACTGACATGTAGTACCTCTGGGTCTCGGTATCGAAGAACATGTCAGTCTCTGGCTCCTGCGGCTCATCCATGTCAGAGCCAGGATCAGCTCCCTCCGCATTCTCCGTGCCCGAGTGGAAGGAGAGAGGAGACGGCTCCCTCTGAGGGGAGGTTGGCTCAATGGCGGTGGCCAGATCCTGTGACGGCGGTAGCGGTGTGGTCAGCACGGTAGCCGCATGCGCAGAGGCAGAGGTCTCCGGGCGCGAGGGGACCATCACCGAGGCCCTTTTGGACGGGGAGCGTTGCTTGTGTGAAGTACGCTCCTTGGACTTGGCCGGGCGCTCTGACCCAGTATGGCCCTTAGACTTGGACTTCTTAGGTGGAGCTGCCTCTGTCACCTCCTTATGACGCCTCTTCTTAGAAGATGTCGGCGTCACCGTCTGGTCCTCGGGGGGGAAGAAGGGGTTGTCCGGCAAGTCCTGTAGGGCAGCGGGTCCCTTGGAATGGGTCCTGGCCGGCTTAGACTTATCCGATCGCGCCGCCTTCTCCGAGGAAGATGCCCCCGTCTCGGGCAACTTGGATGCGTGTTGATATGCCTTCGACGACGCCTTGGAGGATGGAGGCGAAGCGATCTGGACCTCCGCCTCCACATGCTCTCTCGAGCGCAAGCCCTCCGGGGATGGCTTCCTCCCGGATCTCTCCCTGGGCTCCAAACCCTCAGTCCCCGAGGTCTTCTGGGGGCACTTGGAGGGTTCGTCGGTGACACTGGGTCTCGGGGGACCACGGGTCACATCGGAGGTGGTCGAAGACCGTGTCCCGGCCGGGACAGAGAACACACTTGAAACGCTGGCCTGGGACGACGACGCAGATGGCGCGGCCAGAGGGAGCGATGACGAGCGGGGACGGACCTCCCAGACTTTCCCTAGGGCAATGGCTGAAGTTAGCCGGGACTCCCAGTTTTTCCTGGCCTGGGAGGACAGAGACTTACAGAGGAGGCAGGCTGTGGCATCGTGGTCCTTTCCCAGGCAGAACAGACAGGAGGAGTGAGGGTCCTGGATGGGCACCTTGCCCCCGCAAACATCACATTTCTTGAAGGGTGCAGGCATCCTTCCAAGTCGTCAGATTAAAGGGAGAGCCAAAAGCGAAGTCAAAACGAGCCGAAGAAGTCCGAAGTTACCATGGGCGGGAGATAAGAGAGTGGTCAAAAAACAATCCGAGGTCTAGTGAAAGTGATTCCGAAAGAAGCTAAAGAGAGCGAAAGTTCCTTCAAGCAGCTAGCGCGGCGGAAAAAAGGAACTGGGGAAAAGAGCGGGAAGGCAGGGGCCTTATAACGGGTGGGCGGAGTTACCGCCAAAAAGTTTCTATATGTTGCAAAGTAAACTTTGCCCAGTGATTCCAGTAGGTTCTGAACAGCACTGCGCAGGCGCAGTAAAACCCATTTGTATGATTCGCAGAGACCACGAAGAAGAAATCTAAGTTTCCCTTCTCTCATTTTTCCTAAAGTGGCAAAACCCAAGAATTCGGTATATAAAACATAAAAAGTGTAGTGGAAAAAAAGTTTTTATTATATATCCTAAAGAACAGTCCCTTGTCCATACAGTTAGAATTAGAAACAGAAGGCATGCTACAGAGATCAAAGTAGTTATTTGCCTGAGTTGACCTTAGGCCAGCCTAAGTCATGTTTCTTTTGAGGCTCAGCAGACTATTAATAAATCTGAATTCTGTATTAAAAATGTGCAATGCTGAACTGTTGAGTTGTATCCCATCACCACACTCCATGTGCAATAATAACTGTGAACAGTATTAGGCACATAACCATGATATAACATGCACAAGGGCCCTTCTCTATTAGGGTATTCATATCCCACCCTTCAGCTCTAAAGTTTCCCCAAACAACTTACAAATGGTTAATTTGCCAGTCCCTTGCTTTCAGCTCCTCTGGTGAGACTGCAAATGGACCTTCCTCTGTTGTCTTTTAGGTTAGTCAAGAGCCACTGTTCCAATAGGTTTTTAGAATTCTCTGAATAGCTTGAGATCTTGTGCTGATTCCCCCCCCCCCCCTGTTGTTTGGAAGTTGTCCTAATATTTTGTATTAGATATTAGCCAACTAATAATGAATAATCATTTGTAATCATTTGTCAGCTGTAACATTCATACAGGATGAAGTTCTATTGAAATGAATCAGACTTAGATCCAGAAGAATCTGCAGAAAGTTGTACAATATCAAATATGATGCACATGTGCTGCACTGGCTACACTACTCATCAGTCATATAGTTACAGTATTTTAAAAATGGTCTGGTTTAATGTACTTCAGCCTAACATGTGTGGAAATCCTTCTGATATTGCAATTTTTTCACAGACCACGATTTGCATTAAATATTTTTGGATTGGATCCATATTTAGACAGACATAATATATAAGACCTTGAATGCCAAGAGGTTTGCTTACTGCATATATAATAGATCCTGTATGTTGAAGCTCAGCAAATATAATCAAGACAATGCAATGTTTTAAAATGCTATAATACAGTATATGCTAATAAGAATGTAGATAAATTTAACCATTTGGTTACTGGATTAGCATTTGTAAAAGTGTTTACTTGGGAAACTCTATTTCAATATATCTCTGCATGCACTGTACAGTTGGTTTTTTACTGTGACAATTTCCAATAATGATAGCTTAAATCCTTCAAAAGAAAATATATTTTAGTAGGTTACAATGTCCAGACATGCATTTGGATATAAATGAATGATAAGCAGTAATTCAGAGTGGCTTAAAGTGCAGGTACATTTCTCCTGACATAGGCAAGAATATGTTTTACAAGCTGATGAAAAGCGAATTATTCTAAACTTGCCTGTAATATTATAGGTCATGCCCAGATAATATGACCTAATAGAGTATGTATTTTATTTTATATTTTAAAAAAACCCATCAAACTGAGATGCTAATGCATACAGAAAATTCCATTACTGCTTTGCATCAAAATTATTTTAAGATAAACTTTTAAAAAGAAGCATAAAATTACTTTGTAGGTATTTTGGTTAATGGTGTATTACAAGTTAAGATGTACATGAACCCACAACTGACTGGAGATTAATTTATCTTAACATTTGACTGGCATATGAATGTGCATGTGATACAGTGGTGGAAATTGGACAAACCGCTCTTTAAAAGAGAGTTCTTTTGGGGAAGACTGTAAGTCAATGTCAGAAAATGATCTTTCTATGTAATTGTTCAAGGCAAATCTTAAAATCAGACTTCAAAAAAATGTAGCACACACAGAAAATAATGAGTAATTTGGATCCTTTTTCCTTCTGCAAATGGGACTCTGAGTACCACAAGCTATGTTGTTTTGGACACCAGAAAAGATTTTTGACAGGTAGCTTGGGGACAAAAATAAATAAATAAATAAATAAATAAATAAATAAATAAATAAAATTGCGTACAGGAATAGCTTGCTTGTGGAGTTATATTCCATGCAAATGGAGATGCACCCAATTACCTGTTGCTGTTCCCCAATCATGTGGATACACATTATGTATATCTGCACAAATTCAATAGGAGTTTATAAAATAGAAAGTCAGAAATTCTCCTTAAACAATTAAATTGCATAGTGCTTTCTTTCTACTATCATTATCAAACAAAACAACTAGATAAAGGCATTGGAAGCTTTCATTAGAAAAGCAAATCATGGATCAGTAATAATAATATTAAAAAAATAAAGGGATTTCAAAAATATATATAATATTAATAATAAGGCAAAGAAGGTGTATGTTCAGGTGTATGTTTCAAATTCATCATTCTTCCTGAACATGCCAAAACAGCAAAAATGCCACCTTTAAAAAGCAACAACAGAGAAATGATGTTCTTGCATGCAGAACAGGTTAGAAAACAACTCGCTCTCCCTGAGATCGTTCCCAACTAATTGTTCCGTTTAATGTTCCAAAATTGCTGTCTTCCTCCTCTTGCTTTTTGACAAGTTCCACAAAAACCTAAAATGAGAAAAAACTTTGTGAATACATTAAAACCAACCACATTTCATTGAATTCTGTTCAATTATGAATACCGGTAAAATGATAGCCCAACTTATTAGAGTTTTAAATCTGATAGAAGAATTCATCTGATAGTGTTAAATCCTTTTATCTAGAACATGGGGTAAAGGGATTTGTTCCAGGCAATACTACATACCATTGTGACAAAACCTCAAAGGAACTGAAGCAAGTTTGTGAATTCCAAATGATAATACCAAAGTTAAATTTGAAACATATTGGGGGGGGGGGGTATTCTTCATGGACACAACTTACACTTTTGAAAAAGTCAATTACCTGTTCCAGTGTTGCTTGAGAGAAGCTGTATTCCTCAACATTAAAGGCATGTTTTGCTGTTAGAAATGTTAGAAAGAATTGTTTAGTCCTCAGTGGCAGGAATCAAAATGGCTGAATGTGAATTTTAAAACATGTAGTATAGAATCATACTAGTTACATATGTATGAATAACTTGCATATCTGCTCTTGGATGCTGTTCCAGTAACTATTCAATGCAGCTGTCAAGTGTTTAAGGATATTGCCATGGCTTTTCTGAGGCCAAGGTATTATTATATTGTTTATTGATTAGCCCTTAGGCCATATCAAAATAACACAAAGGGGAGGAAGGGGGAAAGTGAGCAGGCAGCATCTTGTCCGCAGTTCTGCCAGTGGCAGAAGAGAAATGAAGCTGCCATCTCAGATCACCAAAGACTTTCTAGCAAGCCAGTAAAGTATTTCTTTTCTCTTGATGCAGGGCTGCACCTGGACATTGCCTGGTCACCTTAGATGAGCTGCATGATTTGAAAAGCTATGCTCTGTTTATTTAGCAATAGCAGCTTCATTTATATACCACTTCATACCACCTAAGCAGTGTCTAAGCGGTTTACAACTGTAAGATGATGATGATGATGATGATGATGGTGATGGTTATGCTTTATATAGTGCTGTAGATTTACACAGTGCTGTACATACAAACAATAAGAAAGATAAAGTAAACCTGCCCATGGTGCACAATCTAAGAAATAATAGCATAATACATATAAATAATACATAACAATACAGGAAAGGGTACAATAAAGTAAAGCAGGCAACAAATTAAAAACGTCAAGTAACAAGTAATAGTCACTCAATGCCTGGGAACGCTTTTCTGAACAGGATGGTATTCAACTAAGTTTTCAAACTGGTTAAAGAAGTGATGAGCCGTGTTCGTGGGGAAAAGAGATTCCAGGAGTGAGGGGCAGCAATTGAAAAGAGATGAATCTGGGACGGGGCAGTGAAAATCCTAGGCTGAGACAGAAGACCTTGACTACTAGAACGGAGGGCATGAGTGGCAAGGTGAGGAGAAAGAAGGTTATTTGCCCCCCAACAAACTGGGTACTCATTTTAGTGACCTTGGAAGGATGCAAGCCTGAGTCGATCCTCAGCACTCGGCTAGTATCGAACTTGCAACCTTATGGTTTGTGAGTGAGTGGCTGCAGTACAGTCATTTAACCACTGTGCCACCAGGGCACAATTGGATCTAGGATTCTAGCTCTTAACATCTGTACAGATAATTTCTTAACAACTTTACAAATTATAAACAAGAGTGGAGATTTTAGATCATCTGCTTTAGTATACTTTAGCTTAGTATACAGACCACCCCTTTGCACCACCATCCAAGTGGCTTCAAAGCACTGTGTTTTGATACCACATGCTCTGAAGCTGCCCAGAAGCCAGCTTCCAGCTGCCCAGCTGCCCACAGGTGGGCTGGCTTCCAGGCGTCTTGGCAGTTACACACTGCAAGCCCTTAACATGCCGGGAAGCCGCCACAGAAGATCTGCTAAAGGCAGCTTTTCTGCTGCCGAAAAAGGAGTGGTTGAAAACGTGTGCCTATACAGCCCCAATCTGGCTTTATCGGGGGGGAGGGGGGGTTCAAACTGCCCCTTTGTGGGAGTCTGTTTTGCCTCTTAATTATGTGGTATTTACTGGGTCAATGCCCTATCCCACTATGCAGCTTTACCAGCATCAGCCACTGCAAGCAACAGAGATCTGTTCTCCTGTTGAGTGGGGGGCAGCAGAATGATGTTTGCACCCCCCCCCATCAGTGAGGTCCAGTGAACAGGTTGTCTGTTGTAATTCCTCCTTCCATTGAAGACTGCTGGCAGGAGATGGGTGGAAACGGCAGTCTGCTGCATCTCAAATGATCAGAGAACAGACCTCAATCACTTAAAGTAACTTTTGTCTGGTAGCCCTCGTGGCACAGTGGTTAAATGCCAGTACAGCAGCCACTCACTCACAAACCACAAACCTCATTGTGAGTTCAATCCCAGCTCAGGGTTGACTTAGTCTTGCATCTTCTGAGGTCGCTAAAATGAGTACCCAGCTTGTTGGGGTCAATGAGCTTACAGCTGTAAACTGCTTAGTGCGGTATGAAGTGGTATATAAATAAAGCTGCTATTGAAATTGCTATAAACCAGGATTGGGGACCTTTATGATTGTGGCAGTAGTGCCACAATCATGAATATTTTGGCTTTTGAATACATATCAGTTACGGATCCACAACTCTAGATTACTAATACGTGCAATACTCAGTACCCAGATTGTTGGGGGCAAATTAGCGTACAGTTGTAAACCGCTTAGACATTGCTTAGGTGGTATGAAGTGGTATATAAATGAAGCTTGTTTGTTTGTTTCTTTTGTCTGAATTCCAACCAAGATGATCTCTCCAAAGTATCATAGATATCATGGTGGCATCCACATTCCATATTCACAGCTGTTCTTGGCCCCAATTGTCCATAACACTGTAGTGACTGGGAAAGCCATTATAACAGTACAGACTGCATCTTATGTGCACACTATGAACTTATGGAACATCATACGGATGGTAGAACTAGACAATCATAATTAATCGCTGTGAGAAAATGATAGCGTAATTTCTAGAGCCTCTAGGGTCTGCTGCTACACCACCTGACTTGCTCTCATCAGGCACAATGAAATGGGGTCTAAAGATCTACTGTTTGAGTAATTTCATTGTACCTGATGAGAGCAAGTCAGGTGGAATGCATATCCATGAGGCAAACTGAAATCTCATTTACTAAAATAGCACGGCAGATTATAAAATGTGCTTGGATAAAGGGATATGGTTATACAGAATCTTGTTGCTAAGAGATGATGCAAAGGTGGGGATGGAAGTGAACAGGGTGAGTTCTGATTATCAGAAGACTGGGATAGAAAACTCAAGAGGATCCACAATAACTAGTTCATTGAGTAGATTGCTGCCTCACCTTCCTCTAGTTTAGAAAAAGATTGTGCAAGTGAGTGGACATCTTCCATTGGAATTTTATATGCCAAAATTGAAGCAAAACTGCAAAAAAAGAGACACAAAAGAGACATGCCACAATAATGATGATCATAGATGTCTTGAATAAAACACAGATTGGGTATATTTGCACAATGTCATCATATAGGAGAACAGGTAAAATTATTTTGGATCTGGTTGATCCAAATATTCCAACTGAGCAAAATTTGCAAAGATCAAATTCAGTCTGCTTTGGGACAGAGAAGTGTTGATTTTGTTGGAAGATTTTTGCAGTCTCTTTTCCCCTCCTTAGATACTGTAGATAGGGATTTCCTGCATACAAACTCTCCTCTCTCTCTCTCTCTTATTCAAACTAACCCTGTGACTTAGGTCACTCCCCTTTTGGGACGAACAGACATTCTCTCTAAAGATTTCACCCGAACTGCTTGTTTTCCATCTTCTTCCTCTCTGAATCTTCTTTGGAAAGATGGTGAGATAAAGATTTCTTTTTACTTGAACTATTCACTAGCTAGATTAGGATATAGCTTCTATGAAAATATAGATTAAAGCAATTAGTAAACTTACTTGTGTTATTTTTGGAATCAGTCTCAGTTCTTAGGCAAGCATAGGGGCAAAACAGGTGGCCCCAATGGGGTGGGTGGCTTGGCGCCTGAAGCCTCACCATCTAGGCTGGATTGGGGCCATGGAAAACAGATGCGCGGCCCCAATCCAGGCAGCTTCTGCCCCAAATAGAAGTGGAAAAAAATCCGCTCCTACTTGGGGTGAAAAAAACTGCCCCTTTGCCTCTGGAGTCAGTTTTTTTGCTGGCTCCAGGGTGTGTGGCATCTAAATGCCATACTCCCATGTTGCCTGGAAGCTGCCTGGCGTGTAATCACCGGTGTGACTTCCAGATGACTTGGGGACATGGTGTGTGTAAATGCCACACCCCCAAGCTGGCTTGAAGCTGCCAGTGTGTTTCAGCCCATAGTTAGACAAAAGTACATTTTTGCTACTCTGCTAATTTAAAGCTAGACCCTAACAGGCTTGGCTTTGGTAGTTTTAATATTTAAATATTTTTGTTTCCTTCAGAAAGGCTGAAGCCTTAGGAAACCTAAGGACTGGAACAGACCAGCACTTCAGCCAGCTTCAAAGGCCAGCTTCCAGGTGGCTTGGGGGGCGTGGTATTAAAAATCATAATAATCCCAAACCCTTCTGGTCCCAAGCATTTCAGATAATTGAGACTCAACCTGTACAGACACGTCTCTTGGGTCATGACACTATTATGTTAGTGACAAGGTCAAGCCTTGTGGCAGCAGTGGATTTACAGCTGTGCTTGTTATCCTTAGTGTCTGACGGTGAGTTTGGATAAAGACATCCATCCAAAAAGGGTCACAAAGGGCTGAAAGAGACAGCCATGAAGACAGCAAACACATGCTGTAGTCCCAAAGACACCCTCCACCGCTGGCCCAAATAGAAGAGGAAAAGATCCAGTCTTATTTGGGCCAGTTTTAGGCCGCCTTAGATGGCCCTGACGCAATCCTTGGGTGGTTTCCGGGTACTCTGGGGCCGTGCGTCGTTAAAATGCCATGCCCCTGAAGTGGCTTGAAGCTGCTCCTGTCTGATAGGCTGGATGTCTTCCAGGTGTCTTGGGGGTGTGCACCATCAAAATGCCATACCCCCAAGGCACCTGGAAGCTGGCTTTTCTGGACGGCCTGTTTTGGCCCCAAGGTAGACGTCACACGATGTGGCACCAGTTTCAACAGAGTAACTGTACGGGTGCCTCAGATGTTGTTCGGCAGTGAAATCTCAGATAAAACTTCTCATGCAGGGACCAGACAGGTAGGAGAGGACTTCTCTTGCAGTGAAATAAGAAAACAAAAGCCCAACATTTTTGCAACATTATTTTGTTATTCCTAGGGATAGTCAAGTGTGTATTTTTGTAAGTTTTTTCTTAGCAAAAAAAAGTATGAAATCCTCATTTCCTGTAATGCTGAGATATTTTCTGAAATTTACCTTTTCTGACAAATTGCATTTGGAAACATGTGCAAAATCTTCCTCTGAAGACGCTCCTTCTGCAATATATCTGGCACTTCTTTTAATTTCATTTCTAGGAGATAACCTCTGCCGAATTTACTCTTGAGATGTTGAACTGTTCCGATACACCTACCCATTGTTTGAGGGGTGTATGGAGAAAAAAGAAAAGGCAAGTAAAAGTGAATGTACTATCAAAATCTTCATGCCACTTTACAACAAGTTTATTTGCCTGTTATGTTGAAAAATTACCTCAAGTTTCCAGACACCAGGATAGCTACTCGATCACATATAGCCTCGGCTTCAGCCATATAATGAGTTGTCAGAATCGCTGCTCTCTGTTTACTTTTAAAGGCTGCTCGAACTGCTTTCCTATAAAATGTAACAATCAGTAGATAAAAAAATCAACTGGTTAACCTGCAAGTTCTTGCTCTTTGAATGAATTTCTGTATACCTGTCTCTAAGAGATATAAGACCAACTACTGGAATTTTCTCAAATGCAATATTTGATGATGAAAATGTTTGGCCCCCAATTCTTTTAGCTCACTCAAACATTTTTATATTGTTTCAGAAAAAAATGGTAGGTAGAACCAATGACCTAAGCCCCAGAATAGCAATCCAAACAGAACTGGATGATTCTGTAGTTCATCTGCACAAATTTGATTCCATACTAAGGACTGAACAGAAACCACAAAGAAATTTTGTTTTGCAAAAGCAGATAATCAGGAGGGATAAACTCTAACAGTAATTGCATTGATATCTGAAAAATAATATTAGTTTTAACAACAGATTGGAAGTGATTACCTGCAGATCCATGTCAATGCAAAATCAGATGCTATCTGTGAACAATTTACATTTAAGGTTGGGCAGCAGTGGTGTCTGTTTCCCCCACTCCATTTAGAACCTCATCACATCAGCCTCATGTCTCATGGCAATTGTGTTTGAAAAAATTTCTTATCACACCTCTCTTCTTTCCCATGACTGCATTGTTTGGACATAAGCCTCTTCCCTTCAGTTCCAGCATTACAGCCATGAGGGAGCATGAATCTCCTCCTCCTCCTCCTACTTGCTATTCCAAAGCAGACTAACTCCGTGCATGTTGGTTTGCCTATTTTTAATTTTGTTTGCATCATTACACCAAAAAAAGTTTTTAAAATAAATAAATAAAATTAAACATTTTTATTTTATCGTTTGGCCATAAGTACATAAACACATCAAAGATAAAGATAAAAAAAAACACTCATAGGCATGGTGTCAGTCTGCTTTGGAACTGTAAGTGGGAAGGGAAGAGAGGAGGAGAATCAGTCCCCATTCTGCCACATGTAATGCCAGAACTGAAATGAAGAGGCTTTTCACACCATAATAGTTGTTCTATAATACCAAGATGGGGAGCTAATTGATGAGTTTTGCCCAACAGAGAGAGAGAGAGAGAGAGAGAGAGAGAGAGGAATTATTTACTTAGAAAATAAGTAATATACATATTCAATGTGATACTGTTTCAAGAAACAAGCTCCATACCATTCAGTGGTACTTACCATAGCTGCTGTATTCCTATAGGATCCATACCAGTGGAGGGCTCATCTAGCAGGGTAACATGAGGGTTACCAAGCATGCTTAAGGCAAAACATAACTAAAAAGAAAGGAAGTAATAAAAAAGGTGAATATGACAGCCATTTACTTAACACTGTACATAGTGTCAATTCAACTTTTTACAAAATACCTTTCGTTTGATTCCTACTCCAAGCTTCTTTGCTTTTTTCTGTAGATGTTCTTTAAGATCAAGTGCACTAGTGATGCTGTAGAAAAACACAGTACAGTATTTTTGTTGTCTTGAGGGTTGTGTCACTACAGTGTTAAATGTGTAAGCATTCTAGGAGAAAAGGTAAAGGTAAGGGTAGTCCCTTGACATGAATGTCTAGTTATAACCGACTGTAGGGGGTGGTGCTCATCTCCATTACTAAGTCAAAGACCCAGGATTGTCTGAAGACTACGCCTTTGGTCATATGGTCAGCATGACTGCACTGAACGCTAATACCTTCCCACTGAAGTGGTACCTATGTATCTACTTGCATTTCCATGCTTTCAAACTGCAAGGTCGGCAGAAACTGGGACTAGTGACAGTAAGTATCAAAATTACTGAAATTAATTTAAATAATAAAAAGACACCACACTTTTAAAAAAACAACTGAAATCATAAATAGTTGAAGTTAAAGCCATTAAACATGTAGCTAAAAAACTCAAAAATTGTTCTGTGTGTTCCATCTGCATTAGCTTTTTATTCTCTTAAGACTTTTTTGTTGTTATTTTACTTTAAACCATCCTGTCTGAATGATCTGAGCAGAGCTCTTGGATGTTACAAATGGGTATCTGTACACTGAGCAAAGATACACCAATAGGCCAAACCTCACTTTACAGTAATTATTTCCATCATGAATACTAATGGTTGACTTAAGTATTATTTTTATTAGAAACTGAATATATAAATAATTTAAGATCATTGTTATGTCTGTTCAGAATATTAAATCAGATGAATATTCTGAACAGTTTTGTTAATAGATTACAAGGTATGCATGCACCATGCACATAAAAATGGGTGTGTGTGAAAAAAATTTGGGTTTAAAGAACAGTCTAAAAGAATGGATTCAGTCTACTATCTGCTACCTGATAGCCTTGTTGCCCTGTGCCTTGATTATGCCAACAAATATATACAGAATATATTCTTAATGAAAATATCTTCTGAATATTTAAAAAAAATAAAATGAAGTGGGCTGAAGAACCTGCTTAAAGTACTGTACAAGTACTGAACAATTCTAGGAGATAGAAAATTACCTTGCAAAGTTGCAGGCACAATTTAAATAGAGATATGTGTGCATGAATGGAGGGCAATAACTCCAAAGGATGTGTGAATTGGTTTGAAAAATGAAAATGCTGTACCTTTGTAAGTTATGCTAAAGATACAGTACAGCTGTCCCCGCCCTCCCTGCTGCCCCATAATTTCCCTTTTCTTCGACATACAGGAATCTCACCTACCTAGAGCTGTGCCATCTGGCGTAGACCCGCTGAATCAATTGTTGAATGGCAAGTCAACATTTATGTAAATCATATTGAATTAATGGGTATACTCTAGTTGAGACTACCAAATGGATTTAGACAATGTTTCATTGCATTTTAAAAAAATCAATCCAACAATCATTTCCAGGAAATACACATCACAGTAAAGGAAAAAAAGTCAATTAATGTTTATGAAAATGAAGTGCTTAAAATGTGATATTTACCATCTTATGACTTCTAGCATGTCACTAGTGCTTATTCCTTTGATAGCACCATAAATTTCAAAATGCTCTTGCAATGTGATATTGGGCCAAAGTGGGTTTGTTTGTGGACAGTATCCTATATAGCTCATGGAATTATTGTCGTTATTTTCACCTGCAGAATTATTGCCCATCAGCACCTGTGGATACACCACTTCTTACTCAATATTTATATGAAAGCTGTTGTTAACACGCTGGAAAATACTTAAAGGTGATCATATAAAAAAGCTGAATTAAAACAAGAACAAGAAAGATTAGCTCATGAATTATCAATTTGTTTTACCACACTGTCATTTTTATTAGGAACATTTGGATAACCCTCTTATTTAGTATGGGCAGTCATAACATTCCAGTGGCTATTTTGGCTGTAAGGTTGCAATCTTATTTGCACCTGTAAATTCTATTTAACTCAATGGTATGTCATTCTGAGTAGATATGCAAAGTCTTTGCTCTTATCAAAGAGAACCCATTTTATGGCCACTTTTACTCTCCATCATTATGTTGGCAGAACAATATAAACTTGAAACCTTTCATAACTCAATGTTGTTTTCTTCAGTTTAATTGTATTTTTGTAATTCCAACATTCTACAGACATTTTTCATTCACAGTTATGACAACTGTCTACGAATTTCAAGGAAGAGACTAAAACAAAAAACAAAAAACCAACTCATATATACAGTCACTGTCAACAGTAGGCACACCTCTTTTTGTGTGTACTAGAGACACACAGAAATTAGAGACCTCTTCCAAATCCAATTCTTTCCATGTTAGTTTTTTATACTGTATTTCCCAAACCCACTCCAGGAAAAATAATTGGTTTCCATTTTTTGTATGCATTTTTCAATAGATTGCATACCAATGCATGCCTCCATTAACTATATGTTTGTGTGCTTTTCATAAACATATGCAGTGGGTTGTGAGCATTTTTCAAATATGCACATGCTTTAATGCAGTTTCTCTTTCTTTCTGACTTTCGTTCTTAGGATATCTCAAGTCCAGAAATCAACAGACTTCCAAATGCAAACTGTATATATTTTTATGCTATGTTTGTGAGATGTGGACAACTCTTACCCCAAACACCAACCAACAAAATGTATGCATCTTCAAAATATTAAATTTTAATTTTGCTATGCCACAAAGACATGTAAAATCTACTCTGGATAAGGATTCTTGTAATGGTTAATGGGAAAACATGGGAAGAAGGGTGTGTGCACAGATTAGTTTACAGTTGACTACCTGGCCTGATGTTGGGTCTACTTCTCCCACTAGAATATTAATCAGTGTGCTCTTCCCAGCTCCGTTGGGACCTAGCACTCCTAATATTTCCCCTAAAAAGCAAAAGAAGACATATAAGGTCTGCAGGTTTAGTTATCATTTATTTTGTAAAAGTTAAATGATTTGGAATTAGTGCTAACCTTTTTTGACACACAGAGAGACATTATTTGTTGCCACTTTCTTTATTTTTCTTCCAAGAAGAAAATCTGTCTTTTCGTCATATTCTTTATGCAAACTGTTGACCAAAATTGCTGGTTTCTAAGAAAGCCAAAGATAACATATCACTTATTACAGAAAAAGTTTGATTATATAATACAAATACATAGTTGAAAGGGAAAATTCTTCCCAGTCAGTCAGTTAATGGGGCAATACTGCCTCCTTCCAGTATGGAGGATCAATTGATCACTTAAAGAGACCTCACCTGTGAACAAGCTTGTGTACACAGAAAGACAGCTTACAGGTATTTCTGATGTTAAATTAGTTACAGACAATGGGAAGTGCTCTCTTTTCACCAGCAGGCAAAAATTTTCTTGTTTAATCAGGCTTTTAATGACCAAGTTTTTTCATGTGTGTGTGTGGGAGTACTATTTTTAAACTTTTGTAAGCTTTTAATGATTTTATATTGTTCAATGAATGGTTTTTAAGTGGTATTTTAATTGTTTTGCTATGTTTTTAGCCAGATTTATTTTACTGTTCAAGAACTGCCTTGAGTTCCTTAATACAATAACAAATAATACACTACTGAAATGACTGAAGGTCTTTGTGTAAAGCTCAGTTTACATTTCATATTTTGATGCTTATCTAATATGGTTTCATATATGCGATAGACTGTGTGGAGAAAAATGGTAACTAAATTACTGTACTGTACTTGTAAGTATAAATCAGCCTGTGGAGGTCGGCCATATTACTATAACAATGGAGAACTTGCCATTGTACTAAAAGTTTCTTTCCTTTATATTCAAAGCGAGACCCATCACCAGCTGCCTCCTGATCTCTATGTAAATACAGCAATATGTAAGTGTCTGGGCAAATCTTCCCTTGCCCATGCTACCTTACAACAGGAATTAGTGCCAACTCATTCATAAAGTTTCAAAGGGGAATAGCACGATTTACTTCCTCAGCACTCTGCCAGGTTGTCATCTCTTTAACCCTCAGCCTCTCAGCAACAACATCTTTATCCTCATCCTCATCCTCTGAAACATCTTGGTACTTCCATGGACGGGGTTTCACAGAAGTTCTGAAGACAAAGAAGAACGTTAAGTCTCTGCTCACAAACAGATACAAGTGACAGAAATACGCTATTCAGCTCAACTGGACAGAGCTAGTATACAGGAGAAGTCTGCCTATAAAGGTGAATTGACAGTTGCCTAGACAGTGCGCCCATATGGCAGAACTGGCTGATCAAGTGGACTGGATGTGCATTCACACAAAGGATTTCACTCCACCACCAGTAAGCACTTGCAAAGGTTCCCACTGCTGAGATTCTTGGTGTCATCACCACTGCTGAAAGAGCAGGAACAGCTGTGCATCTCTCCCTCTGCAAAGCTGAAAGGACTAAAGATTCACCCCAGCAGTGATCAAGTTTAGGGATGCTGGATTTAGGTTCATGCAATTTTTTTCATGGAAAATGTCACTATATCCTTTCAAACAGTATTGTGAAATTCACTAGCATGGTATACATCTGCTACAACTAAATCTGAGTTAAAGGGGTTGTTACAATAAGACAAACCATTACAGTAATTCAGACATGATGAAAACTAGGACAGTACAGTAAAAGTCACACTCAGATGTTCTGCCATCCCAAGAAGATGAACCTGTGATTTGAATGCTTCTTCATGTCACACTATGCTCCAAGGGCACAACTCTTGGATCATGCACAAAAAGGCTTCTAGGGTGTAATGTATCACCATCCTAAGTGACCACTCTGCAGGCAAAGCCTTAAAGGTCATCCTGTGATAAAAGGACTTCTCCACTGACAAAGGCTGGAGACCCATTTATTTCATTCTTACATGAATCATTTCAACTGTTGGGAGATATTACTTTTTCCATTTTTTTTTTAAATTTCAGGACTTTTTGTGAAAAAAAATGGTTTGCAAGTTTTGTTTCTACACAAGCTCCCCCCCCCCAATGTTTTGCATAGAAACAGTGCTTTTTAAAAAACACATGCTGTTTCCTGCAAACAATTTCATTAAAAAGTCCCTAAATGGCAAAATATCTCAAAAGGTTGTCTCATTATAGCAAGTCATCTTTTCTGACTGAGTGTGACTAAACTCTCTCTGCAGAGAGTAAACTTTCTTTGCAGTAAACTCTCTTTGCTGAGCCAGCAGCAGCGTGTGCTTTATTGGAATTAATTCCTGGCCAACTCTGCTTTGATGTAGTCCCTTGAATTATGACTTTGAAAAGGGAAATACAAGCAAACAAACAAGAGGTTGTTACAATAAACAAAAGTGTGACCTGCAAAATGGGTCCTTTCTCATTGATTTCCCTCCACGTTTGACCTCAAGATAGCGCAGAAGAAAGAGCCAAATCACACATTGAACATAAGGCTAAAATCAATGATAAAAATTGGAATTAGTTAAAAGAACTTTATTAACTGCATCTGTAAGCATAAACTGATTCAGCTACTTGATTCAACTACCTGTCAATGGGAGACTGCCCAAGACATTAAACAGTTTGGAAATCAAACCCTATGAAGAACAGCTGAGGGAACTGAGAAACTTAGAATAGAGAAGATTGGAAGGCAACATGATAACTATGTTCTATTATCTGAAGGGTTGTCTCAGAGTTTGCTGTTTGCCATTGCTCTAGAGAGAAGGATCCAAACTAAAACGTTCAAATTACAAGAAAGGAGATTCCAACTGATCATTAGGAAGACTTTCCTGATTGTAAGATTTGTTTTGACAATGGAATGCCTTGAAAGGTGGTACATTTATTCAAGTTTGTAAAAATGTATTCCGATGGCTATCTGGCAGGAACATTTTAGGCTCAGATTTTTGCATTGGCTGGATTAGATTGCTCTTTGAGTCCTTTCCAATTCTACACTTCTATTATTCTATATCTTGTTGTGAATAGGTAAAATGTAAGTAGGCTTCTAGATTTCTGGCAAATGAAAACACAGACTGGCTTAATAACTTCCAGGCTGATAGAACCAGTGCCCAGAGAAGTGATCCATCTGTTTTCAGCATCTGGGTTTATCACAGAAGATTTCCTTCTCTGGCTCTGACCTCATCAGCTTCCACTTATTTGTTTAATGGAATCAGTGTTCTGGAAAATGTACATTTATTCCATTCAATGAAGATTCCAAAACCAGTTTAAGGGAAACAATGTGGAAGCACCACAACATAAAATTACAGCAATAATTTACTACCATATCCTAAACTACCACGATTATCCTGACTAAATTCTTTTGCAAACTATCAAAACATTGTACAAATTAGGAATAGTAACTTGCACAATATAAACAATAAAGCTTCTCATTATTTGACAAAGTGTATACAAAAAGCCAGTGTGCTGAATTTGTAAGAAGAAATATGCTGCTTACCACTACTGCTGATGCCAACAATATATCTGTACTCCTTTCTATCTTTTGACCAAGCTTTTGGACTACCTAATAAGATAACAAATACTTATTTTAATAACACTTCTCATGATTTTTTCAGGTCATTCTAACTTAAGTTATACAATTATGTTTCAGAAAATGTTTTACATGCTTCTTGAGTGAATTTGGAGAGCATGCTTCTTTACAGTGCAGAGAATTGTGGAAGACAAACTAAGGCCTGTTACAGACTGCCAAAATAAAGCTGCTTCGGGTCTCTTTGGAGGTTTGCTATTTAAATAATGCATGGGTCCTAAGAGTCCGGAGGTTGCGCCAACGCCACACTCCATTCCTAAGCACTGGAGTGCAGCTTTGGTGCAGCTTCCGGATTCTTAGGATGCATGCATCATTTAAATAGCATACCTCCAAAGAGACCCGAAGCAGCTTTATGTTGGCAGTCTGTAACAGGCCAGAAATATCCCACCCAACTCCCACAAGTCAGAAAAACCTGGCTGATTTCAACATCATTTCAGAGGCTGCTCTACTTTTCTTGATGCTTCAGGAAATGCAAGAGGAACTGAAAGCCATCTATAGCCTTATCTTATTTGGGTTCAGCAGCAATGAGAAAGAGGTACAGAGAACTACTCTCTCTTTTCCTTTCTGTTCTTCAGCATGGCACTTAATGTATTTTCCAGGATATGTTTTACCTCCAAAAATTGAGCTGCCTTATATTTGATACCTTAACTGTCTCCTGTCAACAGAGCAGAGATGAAGGAGGTTCTATTCCTGTGTTGTTGTTTTTTAAAGAACAATGTTCTTGAGAGTATTCATGTTCCTCTGGTCAATCTTCTGTTCCAGGCTGGGGTTAGATAAGGGATAGGGAGGGTGTGCAATGCATCCTGCAAGTTAGAGGCCTTCCCCAGTTTGTCCATGCCATAACCCAGAGCCACAAATGTTTTATCTCTCCTGGTCTTGGAGTTTCAACATGGGGCCAAAACAGACCGGCAAGTTAAACCACCTTCTGGGCAGCTTGGGAGAATGGTGTTTACATGCCACAGCCCCAGTCTGGTTTCGGAAGGAGCGGCTTAAAGCTGCCCCTTAAAGGTCATCTATTTCAGCCCATAGGGAGATAAGAACTAAGACACTTTCTCCACATGCCGGGAAAGGGGGTCCAAGGCCATAATAAATGAGGCTGGAATTTCATCTGCAACCTTGGAAGGAAGGAATCCAATCTATTTTGTGGCCTGTAGGACACTGCCCTAGCAGTTCTCAGAATACCAATACACCAATTAATTGGCATGCTAGCAGCTAACCCTCTTTTTTAAACAACAACAACAAATTTTATGGTGTTAACTTTTTGAGATAATAGTCAGAACACTTTTTTTTCTTAGCCTCTTTTGGCTAAGATCTGTAAACAATCCATTAAAAAAATCTAAGCATAAAATATAGGCCTATTATAATAAAACTTTAAAAATGAAAACAAAGTGAAAACTAAAACATTAAAATATAATCCACATAATCCATAAAATACTTTTGGTGCCATAACTTCTAATATATGGAAAAAAATAATTTTGTGACAAACATAGGCCCATTACAGACGGGCCTGAAAATACAGACTGGGTCCATATTAGGGTTAGAAAGGGGCATCACTTTCTGACGCCCCTAACCCTAATACGGACCCAGTCCGTACAAAATGGCGGTGGCCGTTCCACATGGCCGCTGCCATCTTGACATAGCGGACACACTGCGTCCGCACGTCGCACCCCGGAAATGATGCCGCGAGTGCGCACTTCGGCATTTGCGGCATCTCTTCCAGGGTGCAAGAAGGAGCGCGATTTTCGCGCTCCTTCTTTGCAGCGTCCGGGAACCGTGCCGTTTGGCTGCTGCGGTTCCCGGATGCTGCAACCGGCGGCGGCAGCAGACCGCCGCTTTTCGGCGGTCTGTAACCTGCCTTAGTGACAGATGGTACCATTCATCCTGTATCTTGTTAATGGTCCAAAACACACTGCAGAAATAATCCAGTTTAAGACCAGTTTAACTGCTCCATCTCAATGCTAGAAAATCTTTTTCTATCAGAGAGCTCTAGTACCCTGAAAAACTACAACTTCCAGGATTCCCTAGCACTGAGCCAGGGCCGTTAAAGTGGTCTCAAACTGCATTATTTCTGCAGTGTGTTTTGGACCAATATGATGCTCATAGGTGTGATGATATCACTAAAATAACCACCGTTAAAAAGAAAAAGAGCATATAGCACAGTGATGGAGAACCTTTTACAGACCAAGTGCCCAAACTGCAACCCGGACCCCACTTATTTACTGCAAAGTGCCACATCCCTCTGGCTTTCTAGTAAGAAACTCTGGCAAACTCTGTGCTAGGGCGACAGTATATGTGCCCACAGAGAGGGCTCTGAGTGCCACCTCTGGCACGTATGCCATAGGTTCGCCATCACTGATATAGGAGATGAGGTAGCTTATGCAAGCTTGTTGCTGTGTTGTTTGCCTTCAAGTCATTTCCAATTTATGGCAATCCTAAGGCAAACCTATCACATAGTTTTCTTGGCAGAATTTCTTCAGAGGTGGTTTGTCATTGCTACATCCACCCAATTGTTCCTAATCCCTTTGCCCAACTCCATCCTTTGTCCAACTTCCCAGTTTGTTTTTATATATATAATATTGCCTTTTCACATTGGTTTGAGTGCTACAGGGGGAAACCTCACCCAACCCCACCCCCAAAGAAATTTTGCCAAGAAAAACCCATGACAGATTCTCCTTAGGGTCACCATAAATCAGAAATGAATTGAAGTCAAACAACAAGGAATAATTGATTGTAGATGATATTTAAAGGCTTCCATTTCCCCTGAAGGAGAAGGATGGAGCAAGGGCTAGAATCACAGGCACATTGGAGAAAAGGACTGGATTCCATGCTTTATATAGTGTCTTCCTGGTCAGTTTAGTATGAACTAAAAAATTTACCACTTCTAAGCCAAACAGATCACTCCTAGAGCCCAGTTACTGTCCTCTATCACTTATTCTAAGCCATGCTTTGAGTCTTGTGCAATGAAGTTTATATCAAATGTGTTTCTTTCACTTCCACGTCACATTCATGAGGCTACAGGGGGAAAATGGCAATATTTCAGCTCACCTCTAGAAGAGAATTCAGACACCCAATAAGAGGATAGATTGGAATGAAGACACAAAAGCAAGTGTGAATTATAACAGCTATTTCATACCATTGAGTAAAAGCTACATCAGTAACAATGATACAGATCAAGGCTACCTGAAAGAGAAAAGAAATAAATTACAAAAACAAACAACAAGAAGAACCAAACCAAAAAAACCCCTAAAATTTCTTTCTTAGAAAGCTACCTTAAATATCTGGGAACTTTATTTATTTATATTGGTAAATGGAGAAATAATCCATTCCAGTTTATTAAGGTCAAAGCCTAAATTCAGTCCAACTGGAATAACTGAATCAGTGGGAACTCAACAAGTCACTATTGAAGTCCCATTGATTCAGTGGGTCTGCTCTAACAGTCAACAACTCCTGATAGTTTGAAAAATTGGGTCAAATTTAGATGAACGCCTCTACACAGATTATGCATACAGAATCCATGAAGAAGAAATACAAATGTGAGCATAAAAGAAATGGTGAATTATTTTGCCTGACTTGCACATAAAACGGTGGATTAATTTTGCAGATTTTTATTTGGTCTAATCTAACATACCCTGTTTGATAGTTCATTTATTAAGTTATTCATATCCCAAGCTATGTCCTAAGATGTCAGGGTGAGCTATAGCAGCAAAACAACATCAGACAGGCTAAAATAAATTAAATTAAGATAATTTAAAACAATAACTTAAAATAGGTTAAAATTATTTAAAATTTAGAACAGCATTTGTAATTCTACGCTGAAACAAAAATCCAACTTCAAGGCAATCTATCACCAAAATCCCCCCAGAACTGTGCTAAAAACAAGGTAACATTAGCACCAGCTGGACCTCAAAAGGGAACATTCCATAACAATAGCACCACAACATATAAGGATCCCTCCGTGTTTCTGTGTATTTCACACACCCCAGAGGGTGTTTAGAGAGAAAAATGTTTCCAGGATTGAACCACAACCCAAATGCAGAAAAAAAAATAATTGGCATAATCTTAAGAAACAAAAACAACCAAATTCCAGTAATAAAGAACAAAAAATTCACCACACTTTTACTTACTGCCGAAAAAATGAAAGACCAAAATTCTTTGGTGTTTTGTATGGTTTCGCAGGTAAAGGAAAGAATATAATGGAACAGAATTACTGAAGGTACGTAGCCAATAAAGCAAAAACCCTAGAGAGAGAGAGAGAGAGAGAAAATACATTTCTTATACAGAGGTCATGACCTCAACATTGTTAGCTCTTTTTCATCCCCTCTCCCTCCCTGTGCTCTCTGTAACATCTTGTGTATTTTTGAGAGATCTTGAAAGCTTATACACATTTTCTGTGCCCTTCTGGTTGGCCCTACATTTGATGTTTTCTTCCCCTTAGGCCAGGACAACTACTTTTTATCTTTTACAGTTCTCTGAGTTATTCATAGCTTGCTCTGAGTGTCACAGACAAGCCCAGCATCAGCAGCTGGCCAAACACAGGCTGGCCTCCTTGGTTCCCAACAGACTAGTGCTGAAAAGGGAAGGGTACCCAGAGAGCTACAGTAGCCGCCATTTCTCACTTAACAAGTGCAGATATAAAGATGTAACTGTAAATGCAATTATTCTTATCTTGAGAAGAAAGGTATCCCAGGATACCACAATGAAAAAATGGTCAGCATAATGTGATTTATTTTTGAAACTTGGGATTAAAACACCTTTTTAATGCACATCAACCACTGTATTAATGAAATGTTTGGTAAAGAGTCGGAAGTGAAAAAAATAACTGAAACTGTGCAGCGTCTCTTCTAATCTCACCTAATAGTAAATGTATGTAGAGAGATCTTGTAGTACCTTTGAGAATAACTGAAAGAAATTGGCAGTATGAACTTTCAAAGACTTAAGTCTATTTACTCAGGTGCGTTTGGAAAAGTCTTCATTTTTGCATGTAAAATAAAGTAGGTGAAGCTTTTACATGAAAGAGGCATTTGAAAGACAAAAGACACATTGAATAGCCCATGAGACCAGTGTTTCTTACAGCACCTGCTCTTTTTTGAAACTGGAGGACAATCTGCAAGACTTGAGCTGCTACAACTTCTTCACTCACCTACTCTCCAACAGGGATGTGGTATTGAGGGGAGAAGTAACATATATACTCGATTATAAATCAACCTTATGTATAATTCGAGAGCAGGTTTGGGGGCCAAAATTATGGATTTTGATATGAATTGTGGATAAAGTCAACGGTAAAACTTAAGAGCATGTAACAAAGTATCTAAAGGATGAAGCAAAGGAAAACCGTGCTAAAGAACGTACAAAATTCTAGCAGGTATATGTTTGTGCTCATATTGAAGGCTGGATGGATGAGAGAATAGAGGGGGTCAGCGCTTTCCAGGATAGATTACACTCATGCTTTTCACCAAAGCATGGTTCCTTTTTTATAAGAGTTAAAGTGCAGTACTTACATTGGCCTCTGGATAAGTCAACTCAGTTTTTTGGGGTAACTTTTTAAAATAAAATCTCTAGACTTATAAATGAGTATGTACAGCACTAGTGTGGGTAGTGCAGAAGGTTCTCACTGAGACTTATTTCTGCTTTTTGTATCACCTGACAAGCTTCTTGTAACATGATGACCACAATGGAGGCCCATGGAAAGGACAAGTGCCAAAAGAAAATCTGCAGGAGCCTGTAGCAAGAGAAAGGGAAGTCCAAGGAAGTGCTTCAGAAGTGTTTGGAAGAAACCTAGCTTGGACTCCTCCCAAATATTGGGCCAGGCTTGGTTAAAGAGTTCTACTAGGAACCCTTCTTTATCAAGCCTGCACTTAGAACTGGGAACTATACCCGAATGGAAACAATTCCATCTGTGTTTCTGCCTCTCTACTACATTCTGTGGGACCTCCTCGTGCAATATGAAATATAGGCACTAGCATCTAAATCCCTAAATGGCGTCACCATTCCAAATATCAAAGCACCTCCATGGTTAAACATAAAAACCTTTGTCACAGGGTCATTTCAGGCTACACATTTATAGTACAGCTGGCTCTCCTTTTGTGTGGAGGATCCATTCCGGACCCCCCGCAAAAACGGAGGCTCACACTTACTTAAACCTCATAGGTTTGACTAGGGCACGGCCCAGGCGCATGACATTAGAATTAACGGAGGTCACCCCTCTGCACATAATTGA
Source organism: Sceloporus undulatus (assembly GCF_019175285.1). Classification (NCBI taxonomy): domain Eukaryota; kingdom Metazoa; phylum Chordata; class Lepidosauria; order Squamata; family Phrynosomatidae; genus Sceloporus; species Sceloporus undulatus. The sequence goes on along the minus strand of NC_056523.1, from coordinate 154,057,254 downwards.
GGTCACGGATCTGAGATCTGTGAGTTTGGAGGGGCGACTGTATTATGATTCCACTCCTACTACCATGACTCTATCCTGTGAAATTCTGGGATTGACAGTTGGCGGAGGAACCCTTAGAATCCTCATCCAGGAAGCTCCTCTGGAGCCTTTGACCAAACTATAATGCCACCCCACCCAGAATGTCATAGGACACAGTCATTGTAGTTAGTGGAATCACACTGTTATAACTAGGTAGTGTGAAAGGGCTCATGGACAGGGACAGGAAAAACAAAAAAAAGTACACTATCAATATCAATAAACCACAACTATACACAAAAAGCTAACAATGGCCTGAAGCAGATGGGCCAAACAAAGTGGCTTCCAGCTGCTTCGGGGGAGTAGCATTTACAGGACGCATGCCCCCCAAACAGCCGGAAATGGCATGGAGGCCACACAGAGACTACAAGAGCTGGTCCAAAAAGGAGAGGCAAAAATCTGCTTCTGCTGCCGATGTGTTTGGGACTATGTGTGGTGGCAGCCCACTTTGGGAGTGGGATGTCTGTTTACTGTGGCCCCAGTCCGATTGGGTCTGGTACAGCCTATGGCTGCTCCTTCATGCCCCTAAGACCCAAAGCAGATGGGACAAATAAAATGGCTTCTGGATGCTTTGTGGATATGGCATTCAGATGACACACGCTCTAAAGTGGCTGCAAGCCACGCTGAGGCTGCTTAAGGAGGCCTGAGGCTGCCAGAAAACGGAGCACCAACAAGTTGCTTCTTCTGACAACCTGTTTGGGACCACAGCGACAGCCCACTTTGAGAGTGGGCCATACCGACACCACAGTCCCAGGGTGACCATGGCTGGAACGGCCACTCTCAAACATTCTCTTTGGCCCATAATCATAGATCTCCCATCTTTTGTAGATTCAAGTCTGAATATTTGTTTTGGACATAATACACACACTCAAGGCTGAAATTAAGCATTAGTTTCTTAACTTGTGTTTTTACACCAAAAATCACTTGACAAACCCCACCACTTTGCTGAAGGCCTGTCTTCACCATGTGCTATGTAGTTTATTCATTTGATCTGCCATAGCCTGGTTAATAACCAAGTGAGGCACAGTTCCTTAGGATAAAGGCAAACTTGAAAAATATACAATTATTTTTATGATTTTGTCAATTTTTCAAAACATACTTCAGAAAATGTAGTGTGTGAAATGGCAGGCTGTGTCTTACCTTGCTATTGTTTTATACTTTTTCATCTCAGTTGGTTTCTGAGATTGTGTGGGTTATATTATGTTGTTTAAAATTGGGCACAATAACGTGGAAGCCTCCAAATTGAAAAGTGGGTTATTCATGCCCCCCTCCCATTAATAAAAATGGTATCCATCGTTATGCATTTATTTGCATGTGCTCTAGAAACAAAAAGCATTCATGTACATACTTGGATAACTAACTTCCACAGAACCTGAATTACAAAGAATGGAGATGAACTAAAAAGAATGACAACAGTAAAAACTCACACTAATACGTAAAACAATACATTCCCCAAAAGGCAAAAACAAGGACAAAATTATGCTCATCCCTTCTAGAGAAAAGTATAAAAACTAGGGACAGCTGGAAGATCTAGATTTTTGCCACTTTTGTTAAGCCAATATAGAGAGCAAGAAACAAAAGTAAAACAAAAAACGTACCATAGCAAGAAACTCTATAGGAAAAAAATTAATATCATGATAAACAGCATACAAGATTCCCATCATCAGAAAAAGAAGAATATAGTATAAAGGAATGTCAACTATTGCGTGTCCACACCAGTAAGCAGATGGATAAAGGCCTGATATCTTAAGTTGAGTGTAGGCTTTGATCTGCAAATAATAACAACAACAACAATAAAAATTAAACATGACGTCATGTATGAAAAATGAGAACTCATCTAATGATAGCATTTTCAACACAGGGATAGGTTCAGCATATTCTTCTCCTAGTAGTAGCACTCCTTGAGAGCAGTTCTGCTGAAAACTGTAGAAAGAAAGAAAATGCTTTTCCCACCCTGGTTTCCTCCTCCTCTTGCTGTGGATATAATTTACCTACTCCATTTGCACAATTTTTCCTACCTTCAGTGAGAAAGAGTGCCCCTATACGTTGAAATGTCTCATCAAAAATGGTTTACTATCTTTTGAATTTTTTTGCAAAAACCCTCCAAAATGTTTGTTTTATTTATTTCAATGATTTATATCCCGCATTTCTCCCACAACATTTGTTGGAAATAAATGTGGATAGTTTTGTGCTATGACTGCTTCCTGTGCAAAATAATGTTTTTGTGTCACAAATATTTTTGCAAAAAAAGTTCAAGAATGCAAAAGCACCTTTAAAAATGCAAACCCCTCCCTCAAATCTCCTTATCTTCTCTGGTAATCCCATCATGCAGAAGGGAAAAATGAGAAATTTCTTGTTTCTATGTGTGGGAATAAAAGAAATAAAGATTCACATCCTCCTTTCTGCAGCTCCCAGCATAACCTCCCTTTCTTTTCTGGTGGGTCTTTTACAGTGAATCAGAAAGAGCTTGGCGGTGGCATGGGGAGGGGGGTATTTAGGAAAATCATTCCCTCTCCTATTCTGTGGGATTCCTCTGCTGTATCAGAAAACCTCTGCAGATGGAAGGAGCTACATTCTGAATTTAACCCAGAGTCTTGAGAGTGAAGTCACCCAAAATACTACAAGCACACAAATTATTGTACAGTATATACTCACTTATACGTCAATGCCATGTATAAGTTGAGGTCAGGTTTTGGGGCTAAAATGATGGATTTTGATACGATCGCATGTATAAATTGAGGGTAAAATTTAGGTGCATGTGACAAAGGATTTGTAGGATGAAGCAAAGGAAAATGATGCCAAAGAACTTAACAAAATTCCAGCAGGAATAACTATTTGAACACTGGATAGATGAGAGAGCTGGGGGGGGGGGGGTGTCAGTGCCTTTCACCAAGGGATGGCTCCCTTTTTATAAGATTTAAAATACAGTTGACTCAGTTTTTTTGGGTCAATTTTTTGACTAAAATTTTAGACCTATACATGAGTATATACAGTAGCCCATATGGTGAAAGAACATTATTCAAAAATATAACTTAATTTATAAATTAATAAATATAAATTTACATTCTATAAATAAAACATTCTATTAAGAAACATGAATAATTATCGATAAATACATAGCAACTTAAAGGGAAGGAACAGCAATATAGAGAGACAGCATGGCCAGTAGTTTGAGGCTTGGACTACAACTCTGCAGACCAGGGTTTGAAGCCCTGCTCTGCCATAGAAATCCACTGAGTTACCTTGGGCAGGTCACACTCTCTTAGCTTCAGAGGAAAGCAAAGGCAAACCCTCTCTGAACAAATATTGCCAAGAAAACTCTTTGATAGGGTTGCCTCAAGTTCATCAAAAGTGCAGAACAACTTGAAGGTACACAACAACAGCAGCAGCAATACATCAAGGAATAATTATTTCCAGCACTTCAAATATTGTGTGTGTGTGGAAATATAGGGACACATCCATTGCAAAAAGGGAAAGTGGGGGCATTCCAATCACAAGTGGATGTGACCAAGTGCAGAGTCTAACTGACAGACAGTGGCAGCATCCATGCAACCCTGACACAAGCAGAAACTAAATCTCTGCACAAAAAGATGGCTCTATATGCCAAAACACAGAGGTAATGCAAACGATATAAAGGAAAGCAGGTACAAAGAATATTCATATTGAGAGTATTATTTGTATTTCCCTTGCTTTATATCATTTACCTTACATTTATGTTTGCATATCCATTGCCTTATATATATAGTCATATGTGGTATTTAAAAGACATTCATCCATTGTGTTACCCAGTGAACTGAGGAACAACAATAGATGACTAGCCAGACAATAATTTCATAGCACAGTTCTTTTAAAAAACAACAATATGCAATGATTAATAACAACTCTGAGCAAGTGTAGAATCTTTGCTCACACCACTGAGCAAATGCAGCCTCCAAGCTTCTTAATCAAAATGTATTATTACCATATTAAGTCCTTGAGCTAACAGAGTGTAGTCTACTACATATTTATAGATATTTTACAGTTTTCAAAGATATCCTGAGTAATAGCACAGCTTTAGGATGACAGACTAAAACAACCCAAAATGGTTTGGGATTCAAATTGTTGATTTCAAATTAAATTAAAAACATGATTTGCAAAATTTAGAATAAATTTAAGCAATGTCATATTATTTACACATTAATGATATGATAAAGAGTAAACACTGAAGGAAGACATTTTCATCATGGGTAACATGATGGCAAAATCAGAAACATTGTCAAATATTGTAATGGACTCACTCTCCATCTGCTTTGCTGCTGAAACCTTAAAAACTACTCCCTGGTTTGGTATTTGGGGCCCAAACAGCACTGGACAAGCAAAGGTATTCTAATTTGGGTTCAGGTTTGTATCTGTGTGGCTGATTTCTCTCATGTCCAGGCAGAGATGTAAAGCAAAAGCAGTAACTAAAGGGTCATTGGAGGTTCACATCTTTTGTAAGGTGAAGTCAAAGGCTTTCAGCGCCGGCATCCATTGTTTTTTGTAACCCCCAAAAAACCACAGATGATGGTGAAACATCAGGAACAAACTATTCTAGAACATGGCCACATAGCCCGAAAAAAACACAATAAACTATGGATGCCGGCCACGAAAGCCTTTGACTTCACAACTTTTTAAGGTGTTTGTTTGTAAGGTGGCTCTATACTTTTTCAGTGTAACAACGTACACTGCACTTTTCCTTTCCAGACTAGCTCTCTACCAGCTCCCAACTATCACAATCTACCACTTTCCCTATCTGTTCCATCTCTATCTTATTTCTCCCTTCTTGAGCTCTCTCTGCTCCATTCCCCTTAAAGATATACCTCAGTTAATGAAGCAGATATGTTCCTGGGCATTACTTCTTTGACACCAAATATGGTACCAGTGGCAAAAAAAAAAAAAAAACATGGAAAGAATGTCATAGGTTCCTGCACCACAAAAAATAACACTTCAACAATTTCCCACATACAGTACTTTTTATTCAAAACTAACAATATACATGTATGAAATGAAAAAGCCATCTCAGGTGAAACTTGCATAAATAAACACAAATATTTTCAACCTTTTAGAGATTCTTTCACCAGCTTCTAATTTACTTACAATTTCCATTTTGTTAGACAAATGTATATATCTATATGCCTTTTTTAATTACATGCATACCCTACTTACTCACCAGGTTAAGGAATGGGGCACTGTCCAAAAGTGTAACTTGTTAAAAAGCAGCACCCATGCACACACAAATCCTCTTTTAACAGTTTTACTGGGAGAACATGAGACTCATGAGGGAAGGGAGATCTTACGTTCCTTTCTGTTCGTAGGAGGACTAATACAACCCTGTAAGTGATGCTGGAGCCCCAACTGCTCATCTCTATTTCCCTTATCTCCACATTCCCATGGGCCACACTTCCAAGTTCCTTGAAGGTTTCCAGAAATTTGATTCTGCATTTTTAAAAGGTTTGCACAAGTGTCTCCCTGCAAAATTCTCACCCTACTTTAAATTGTATATATTTACAAATTAAGAACCTTTAAATAATGCACAAGAGCATCTTCTATCAGTCACAGATTCCACCTCCACTGTTGGTAGGCTAATCAGTTTACTTTCTCTTCCCTTCAAACAATAACATACTCCTCCTCCCCTCGTTAAGTTCTGTTCAGTTATACACAAGAATAGCTATCTTCTCAAAATTCCTCTTCCCTACTTTCTCAGCAATGTCCCTGAAGTAATTTGCACCAGACCCACCAGGGCCTAGCAATTTCAATAATAAGAATAAGTGTATGGAAAAAATATTTCTAAAGTTCTGTAGAGTATATTTCCTTACCAGTGAATAATTTACCAGAGCATAACATTCTTAAAATTAATGGGCACATTCTCTCCAAGTGAATACTTACTCCAGGGTTTTTAAAAGTTTGCAGCCACAGAGTTTTCCCTACAGAAAAATCATTATTTAGTTTCTTTCCTCCCTCTCCCAAGACCAACTTTATAGTCCAGATCACAAACTAAAGCGTATTCTTTCCAACCTCCTTTAACAAAAATGTCACTGGAACAGGGGGCAGACACTTTTTCTGTGCCTATCTGACTGATATTGTTTATCACTGAATTGGATAAGGTTGTTGTTATATGAAGCATTTCTCTTGACCAGGGTTGTCCTGCTTTCCTTTCCCCATCACATAGAACTTCAGCTTGAATTTTTCTTTGAGGTTCTCTCTCCTTTAATAGTTGTCAATCATTCTCTTTTGTTACCTGTACCTTTCCTTCTGTATCACTGGGGTGAGAGAGGAACTAATCAACAGCACTTGATGTATTTAGCACTGAGGTTTGTCAGAAGAACATACAACACACGTGACACGTAGTATATGTTGCTGTGTGTCTTCAAGTCATTTCCATCTTATGGTGACCCTAAGGGAATCCTATCAAGGGGTTTTCTTGGCAAGATTTGTTCAGAGAGTTTGCCATTGCTTGCCTTTGAGACTGAGAGTGTGTCACTTGTCCAGGGTCAACCAGTGTGTTTCCATGGCTGAATAGGGATTTTAGTCTTGATCACCAGAGTCATAAGTCAAAGCTCAAACCACACCACCACACTGGCTCTCATGCAGCATATAAAGGTACACAAATGAAACATTAACTTCTACATTGTTATAGGTTTCTAATGGGATCCATAGTACTGAGCAGGCTGCCTTTGCCAATATCAACTTGCCTTAAAAGAGTGTAGATAAAAAATCAGCAGTATATTCAGCAAGTACCATCAACACATTTTGAGTGCATAGTATCAATTCTCAGTTTTCAAAGTATCAATCTTTGCCCCGGAACAGATAAACAGCAAGGAGTGGTCTCTGGCTGTGATCATCACGATCAGCCTGGGACTGTGGCAATCGTATGACCTGTTCTCAAAGCGGGCCACCATCAGAGTCCCAAATGGGCTGCCGTGGGGGTATGCGTCATCTGAACACAGCCAGAAGCCATTTCTTTTGAGCTGTCTGTTTTGGACAATACAACAATTTGGTCCCGAATTGCTATTGTAGGCCTAAAACCAACATCATGATAATGCCATTTTCTCAATGGATATACTCTGACTGAGACTAGGAATTAGCTGTAGCCCTAAGTGTATGATCCAACAAGGTGATCAGTAGACAACTATAGAAACTCCTGATTTTCCATCTGATCATGTGAAACATGATTGGCCAAATGAAACACTATATTGGTCAATATATGGGATATGGTGTGCTTTTTTTTTAAAAAAAACTGGTTTAATACATAAATTTACCCTGTGGTTTTCTGCATTCTCCATGGCAAAATATGATGGCATCCCAGTTATGGTGACTCCTAAAGTTACGCCTTGAACAATCAGAATGGTCACAAAACCTTGATCAGCTATTTTCTGCAAAATAACAAGATTGTGATATTAGAGAATTACAGAAAAAGATCACAGTGAAATGTGGTTCCATGTTCATAAGCATTGGGGTGTAACCAGTGGCTTGATAATCTTGTTTTTTGTTGTCAGCCTAAGTCCACAAAACAAGGTAGTAAATGTTTTTGTGGATTAAAATTGTTCAGTCCTATAATGCATGGAAATCCAGCGTGACCTGATGTTTGTACATTTATATGCTTGACTTGTATGTGCACACAGCAAAACAATCTACAGAATATCTCCCCCACACACATCACTTCATTTTACAGTATCAGCCTTTAGAATGTGTATTTACTTACTTCAAAAAAAGAGCTTCTCCATACACTGATGCTTTCTGTTACATTTAAACTGTGTAGATACAGGTTGCTAATAATATTTATCATAACAGGTACAGAATGTATCATGGAGCGGTTAAAAGCAGCTGTAAAGATGTAGTTCTGAAAAAACAATAGACATTTAACATATTAGCTATAAATCTCAGCACCTTTTCCCTATTAGCACTTTCCTACTAGCCTAAATAGAAAAATACTTAAACCAAGGCCAGAAAATGATGGTTACACACCAGAGAAAGCATTCCATGAAACTCTGATCTTGCCTTTGAAAATACTGAATACTGCTTCTAATATAGGTCTCCGCACATAATTTCAACCCCCTCCCACAGAACTCATTCCTTGCTCTGGCTCAGAAGGATCAGACATTTATTGACTGATTGGTTTGATTTACCAGTATATCTCATTCTCCCAAAATGGGACTTAAAGCAGCTTATATTACAAGATTTAAAAATAGCTAAAACAAGATGTTTATGGTTTTTTTTTTAAAAAAAACAAAAAACAATTGTCACTCCAGATGTAATATAAAATGACCATTTAAATTATTACCCATTCACAGGACCAGCAGTTAAATATAATCTATTTTTCTCCTCACCGTGCGCGCATGAGACACATTTAATGCTCCATTATGGGGGGCAACCGACACATAATCACTTCCACTGAATATTTCTGTCAGGATATTCTGGCTCCTAAGACCACTGATAATGTCATCAATGCCTGGGATAAGACAAAAAAAAAAAAAAAAAAGCAAGTTGACAGGTTCATGTATTGATTCAAAGACTCTTCTCTAATATATGATTTGAGTATATGCAGATCTTTCACTTCTACCACCCAAGTCAAAGACAGCTCTAGATATGTATTCTTACTATAGATATGCATTTCCTCTTGGCATTACACCAATATGAGGTTTGTGGTCATTGGAAGCCACAGTACATTATGCATATTTGTGTACATATCAAATTATGATGTTGTGTGTTCATTGTAATTACATAGCAATATTAGGTGTTCACATTTTGTTCATTTACTTAGAAATCAAACTATGAACACTGAACACAAATCAAAAAGCTACATACTAGTAGGCTGGCTGGATTTATTACATAATCATGTTCTCTGATTCAGTTTGTGATTGATCAAAATGAAAATACAAATTTGTTTACAGCTGCAAAGTTCCTTACATCAACGGCGAGCCATTTATTCCATGTGGTATTGGAATTATGCACCTCTCCAGATACTGTTGGAGTGAAACTCCCAGTATTATACACTATTGACTATTCAAGCTTTGTCATGCTAGCTACTATGAGTTGCAGTTCAACAACATCTGGAGGCTACATGATTCCCATCCTTGATTACACAGTTAGCCCACCATATCCATGGATTCCTTAGCCACAGATTTAACTAACCATGGCTCCACACAGACACACACCAAAAAGCAAACCTTGATTTTGCCATTTTATATCAGAGACACCACTTTACTACGTCACTGTATTTAACAGGACTTGAGCATCCATGGATTTTGGTATCCATGGAGGGTCCTGGAACCAAACCCTAGCAGATACCAAGCACCCACTGTACTGATGATTCTTAAACCTAGGGCCCTTTCACACTGTTCAGTTATAGCACTATGATTCCACTTTAACTGACACAGTTCCAATCCTTTGGAACCCTTGGTCCAGTGCCTCTGACCAAACTACACAGCCCCTCTAGGGATTCCACAGGATGCAACCATGGCAGTTAAAGTGGAATCGTAGTGTTATCACTGTGTAGAAAGAGCCTGTGGATAAACTGTGAGTATGCTTTCCATTTCTTTCCACTGTACTTCAGATGGTTAAAAGACTAAAATGCCAAAAGGTGCAATACATTACAGCAGATAATTTGAAATATAATTCTGCTATTTTTTCACTTCTTACCAGTGACGTTTTGAACAAGGAGACTGGTTTTGTATTTATGATGAGTTTCATTTGGTTTAAGGAAATATAGGTCTGGAGAGAGTTTGAGAGGGACCATGGCATGTTTGAAGTAGTGTTGATACATATAAAAAATAAAAATCTCAACACCCAGAAATATTGTAAAAAGCATGAATCTGAAAAGGAAAGAAGTATTTTTAATATTTTCCTTTCTAGAAACTGCACATTCTATAATAAATGTACCAAATACATATGAATGTTCTCTTAAGGCTACAGCAGACAACTGTGGCCTTCCAGATATTTTTGGACTGCAACTCCCATAATCCTTAACCCTGGATTATTTTGGCTAGCACTTATGGGAGTTGCAGTTCAGTAACATCTGGAGGGCCAAAAGGTGCCCTTTAAAAAAAAAGACAACTCTTGCATTAAGTGATCTTGAGTATATTCTCTTGCATTAAAACAAAGGAAGGACCTACTCAAGATAAGCTCCACCTACTTCATCAATCTTTGTAAGAATCAGCCTATATATGCCTGCAGTCCATCTTCTACACATCCTTGCTTTAGAAGGAATTAAAGAATAACTTGAATCATCCATAATTCCACATCTGTAAGCAAATGCACTATGACAGCAAATCCATGTGCTTTTACAATGCAACTAGTAAACTATTTATTTAGACCACTTGTTCCCAACCACTTATCCTCCAGATGATTTGAATTTCAGCTCTCATAACTTCTGACTGTTGGCCAAATTGTCTGGGGCTTCTGGGAAGTGAAGTCCAAATCAAATGGAGGAACAAAGGCTGGGGACCACTGATTTAGACTATTGGGAAGACATGGCTACTACATCAATGACAAACCCACTACCATGATAAAAGAAATCTGTATGTGATATGAAGGAGTTGCTACACTATTCCATACAGAGGGAGGGGCTAGTATTCTGTGGAGGCTGGCATAGCTATGGAGAGAGTTACAAACCTACGCAGAAGATGAGCATTGTACAGTACGTTGGATGGGGAGTGTTAATGACAGGTTGGTCAGTGCTGACTAATCTTCTCAAATAAGAGGTGCCAGTTCCTCTATAACACTGTAATAGTGATGGTGATACATCAAGTTTAATGGGAGCAAGTCCTTATTCTTTTTTCTTCTTTTTTACAGGACGAGGTTGTTAAAATATGAGGCAAAAATCTGTGTTCTATTCTGACATAAGAGAATTTCTGCCAAATGTAGAGTTAGCTTCACCCAAGTTTTCATTAATAATATCTTCCCAACACACATATACAAACTGTTCCTTTTAACAGGGTCACTACACTTGTCAGCACTTCCCTATGTATGGGGACTGCAATACACCACACTTTCACTGCAATCTCTTTCAAAGATAGTCACGATGTGATTTATTATTTATTTACAGGACTTATATCCTGCCTTTCTTCCACAGTGGGATTCAAGGCAGGTTACTGAGGCGGGTTACAAACCGCCATAAAGTACGCGCTCCGCGCGTACTAGAGTTAGGAAGGGCCGTATTAGGGTTAGGAAGGTTCTTACCTTCCTGACAGCCCTTCCTCCCAGTACGTGCGGAGCACGTACTTTTTCGCGGCGCCCATCCACATGGGCGCCGCCATGTTGACGTATTGGACGCTGTGCGTCCAGACGTGTCGCGGCGGAAGTGACGTCGCGAGGGCGCACTCCACCCCTCGCAGCGCCACGTCCGCATTCCAAAAAGGAGCAGCATTTCGCCGCTCCTTTTTTGCTGCGCGGGGAAGCCTCGCGGTCTGGCAGCTGGGGCTTCCCTACGCAGCAAATGGCGGCTGCGGGAAAACGGCCCCTTGAGGGCCGTTTGTAACCTGCCAATATAACCCGCCTTGAATGTGATAAATTGCTGAAAGATACATCTCAGATTGTTTGGGGGTGGGGAATAATGTAATGTATTACAGTTGCATGAAATAATTTATAGATTTAATATACTGATATCTAATAACACACATATAATAAAATCTGAAGCAATATGAGGTCATCAGACCACATTTAGATCACCCAATCTCAAGACACATCTGTAACACTTAAAATTCTGATCAAATCACACACAAAAACAGAGATACTTACATTTCAGTCATTGATTTAGTATCACGTTTGAAGTTAAGAAAATGAACCTTTGCCATAGTGATTGCTTGCTTTTTCCAAAGTGCCTTATTGCTCAGCGCACAAGCTTTTGTCTCAGACAGCATCAGCAGGCTTTGCTCTAACTCATCAACAGATTTTGCATCTGTTTCCTCTTCAGCTTGCTCAGGATTAAAAATACCAAAATCTGGGAATGTGAGCTGGCAGTTACATATATGTCCTCACATAACAGATTCTTGCTCTATAAATCTTGGTTTAGAGTTTATTAAATAACCATTAACATATTAACTCTACACATGTATCTACTCAGAAACACAGAACTTAAATGAAGTCTACCAGAGTACTGTATAGTTAGAAATACAAGTGTCATTACTATAGAGAAGACAGAAAATTGGCACAGCTAATTAGAATGGGTAATACAAACTGAGAAAAACAAGCTCAGGACTCCCCCCACCCTACCAAGAATTTATATAAATTTATATATAACCTTACATGAGTACCTTTCACTGAGTTTACTGGGATTTGTGATTAGGACTGCAGTCTTAATGACCTCCGTTCTAAATACTTCCTAAGAATGTGGTCTTCTATAATATTCCCAAATGACAAGTATTATTTTATAACTTAAAACACAATGAAATATGATTAAATTTCATTCTTTCATTGTGATTATCATATAAAATCCATTACAGAATTCTCACCTGCTTGTTCAGTTTCAGCTTCAACTTCCAGTTTGAGAAACACATCCTCCAAAGTTGTCATGGAAACACCATAAGAAACAACACCCAAATGGGAATGAATGTCTAGATCAGCAAACAGTGCTAGCACAAGAAATAGAAGTAATAGTAATAAAATTGTAATAATAAAATTAGTAATAACAAAACAACAGCTGCTTTAGCAACAGCAGTAGTTGCTGATGTAAAAGTACTGCATGGAAATACCAATACACTGCTTTGAAATATTATCTTATTTCTTTAAGCCACTTAGTTTAAATAAGATTATTTGCATTAGAACCATTTTAAGAATAACCATTGGGTTTGTTACGGCATAGCTGAAATTGTCCCTCTTGGAGGCCCCCCCCCCCCCCCCCCTGTCTTTTTTTTGTTTTTCCCCCTCCCTCATCTACTTCCCACTTTTGAATAGAAAATTGAGGTCTACCTGAAAACTTGTCCATGTCTTTGAAAGGTAAAGCAAATACAAGTTGTTCTTCATTTTGTTTTAACAAGCTGGCTTCAGGAATATGTTGTCTGATTAAAGATGCTGTACCTTCTGTGTTACAATACCTGTCTATCTGCATACTAAGGAAAGACATACATTATAATCCATATTGTAAATATTATTGTTTATAAGGTGACCATTAATTTTAGAAATTAAATTAAAAAGAATAACATTCCATCAAGAAGTTTAAAGAGAAATCTTCATTTAATTCAACTGAAGAAGAAAATTATTCAGAAGAAAGTACAGATTCAACAAAATCTCTAAGCTTCTTCAGCAGAAGAGCCATTATAACCGTATACCAAAAATTTTCACAAAATAGGTTCTACAGTGTAACAGTTTAAAAAGTTTTAAAAAGGAGAAAATGGCACTTTAAAGTTTAAGCCATTCAATAATATCAGGAAGTACTGACTAGTAATATTTTATTTATAACAAACTGCAGGGGCCCAAACTTGATTAATTATATCAACCCCATTTCAAGATTCATGGGAAATTTTCTTATTTCGGCAGGCTCATATGAAATGTTCAATATCCAACACAGTTTCATGCAATCTGAGAAATTACATTTGAGACTTACTATAGACTCATTTATAAAAGAAAGCATGGTCTATGTTACCATTTGCCAGAACTCTTGGGCTATGGTGCCTATGATGCCCTTTCCAGGATGGAAAAAGAACCTGCCATTTGTAGGTTCTTTTTGCACCAGGTTGGGGGTGTGACATGCGGTTGCTGCGTTCCCAACCCAGCGCTTCCAGGGGCGGCATACAGCCACCCCTTATGGGCTGTCTGTACAAAATGTTTTATTTTTCATGCTACAGGTACTAACCAGCTCACCCAATACATGATGTCTGGGCTGTCACCCAATGACATTATGTGGCACTTTTACAGTAATTATCACTGACTGAACTTTTTCAGTTTCATTTCCCTCTGATATAACTCATTACAATCTCCACTCACCCAAGGTGAGAAAATAGAAATTTGCCACTTAAGGTAACACTGAATTCACGTGATGAAGTGAATAGCATCCACAAAAGCTTTTTCTGTAAATCTGTCATGCTTTAAGATGTCATAAAACTCTATTTTTACAATCCTTATGATTTTTTGTTAAATGAAGGGTTAACTCAGTGAAATCTTATTAAAAACATCCAAGGACTGGGGGCATTATTGAAACAGCCTGGAGATGACTAAAAAATACCTCAAGCGGTAGCCAATTCCCCATTTTGTTTTAAGGAAGAGAGAGGAGCCAAGACATTTCAGCATCCCCTGGGAAATCACAGCTTTTCGATCTAGAAACAAGAGCAGAAAAGAAGGGACCATAAGAAACAAGAGAACACAAAGATGGTTATACTATCAAATTGTCTCATTCATGGTAGCTGTGACTGCAATGCATTTAACCCACAGGCACCTAAATAAAATTACCTGCGATGATGTCTGCTTCATCCATGAAATGGGTACTAAACACTGTCACTCGATTATCTTTTCTGTTTTTCAGTAGGTTCCAAACTGTTTGTCGAGAGCATGGGTCCATGCCAGCTGTTGGTTCATCCAAGAGTAATACCTAAATATTGGCATGAAAAAGGAAACATACTGCTCTATGTATCCTTTTTAAAATTTCTCCTTGGCTATGAGATCATTAGAAGTGCAAACCTAGCAACCTAAGGAGCCACAAGTTAGGTAACCTTGCCTTTTGATAAACAATGATGTAGACCAACAACGTTAGCATATATCAATAGGCAAGTGAATAAACAGTGTATTATAATGATTCTAATAAAGTAACATGAGTGGCAGAATATAGATGGTCAACTCTTAAATGCAGCTTCCAACCACAATAAGTAGAAAAATACTTATTGTGGTTGTTAACACGGCTCAAATATTAAATCAGGAAGATAAGGACCTTGGCCATGGAGTTTCTGCTTGTCTGTCTCAATGTATCTATACAGTTCTCTGGCATATTTAGTGCTCAGAGAAGAACAAAAACCATCATACATGCTATCAGTTCTGAACAGGAAGGGACTACCCTGGTTAACTCTGGAACAATGAATATTTTCACCTTAAAAACTGGAATTTAATTTAAAAGGTAAGTATGAATAAGAATAATAAATACACAAGGGATCTCATTTTACAAATCCTCTACTGCAATATAAATACATGCTTATATTACAGTCCACCCTCGCTTTATGCTGGATCCGTTCCAGACCCACCCCCCCCCCCCAGTCTAAAGCAAAATGTGCATATGCTCAAGCGCGATTGGATAGAATGGGGCTTGGGCTTGCAGCATGTGCCATTATTTTTATTGCCAGGTGGCTTCAGCATAAGCTAAAAGGTGCCTATAATGAGCCCGTGTATAGTGCAGGCTCATTGTATAAGTAGAAACATATTTCTTGTATAAAAATCCCCAAAATTGTACTATTCTATCATTCTGCCCTTACAATACTTACCTTTGGATCCCCAAGAACTGCAAATCCAACTGACAGTTTTCGTTTCTGTCCTCCACTAAGTTTTTTGGCCTGGTTATTTTTAATAAGTTGCATGTCCAAGTCGAGCAAAACCTTTTGGACCTAATAAAACAGGAGCAAAAGTATTCAATGGTAATTAAAGCAACAAATAATGCAAAATTACAAAAAAGTAAATAGGAGTGCAATAAATTACATGCACTATCTAGAATGTTCCCCTCCCCCCAACACACAATTGTTGTTTTGCCCCCAATTTTTAAAGAACATTTGGAAGATTTATGGTGAGATCTTTGAAAAGATGTTATGTCATTGGTGGAAATATCTCCCCCTCCCGTAGCACAGGCCCATCAAAGAAAATATGCCCTATGATAGAAAAGAAGGCAAAAAAAGAGGGAAGAGGACAAGGAGGAGAGATAAAGAGATCAGCATACACACACCTGCAATTTGTTTCAACTAAATTATTTTAAGTACATAAGTTTCCAGTGGTTTTGGAATATCAGATCTTCAGAACTAAACTGGATTCAAATCCACTAAATAAAAAAAAGCATAATAAGAAAATCCAATACAGTGTGACCCCTAAATTTATGGGATCAGCAACTGACATTTCACTTGCCCATGTTTGGAAAAAAGGTCTTTCTGAGCATCTGGTGATCCTACAGTGCAGTTCTATGATCCACTGGAAGCTGACCACAGAATCACGTTGAAGGATCTTCATATATCTAGAGAGACCACCTCTCTAGGCATCTGGAGATCCTCCCAACTTTCAGCAGAAATAGAGTGTTTACTATACAGTATTCATTTTCACTATCCTTGGTAAATCTGGGAATGTATTCCCCATGGATACAGGGCTTGGACTGTGATCATAGCTGACACATCAATTTAATAAATTTAATATGGTGGTGGCAGAAAATAGCACTTTTACAAGGAAAACTGCACTCTTTCTTCTTCTTCTTCTTCTTCTTCTTTTGAATTTATTTTATTTGTATCACTTATCCATATACAAATTCCATTTTTCCCCAAATCGGTCCCACAGATCCCTCTGTTACATATTGAGACTTTGGTGCACTCCTCATATCATTTTATTACCAAGGAGCTGGCAAGATTATTTTAAAGCTTGCCAGCCTTTCTGTTTTAGAATTGCTAAAATAATAATGGCAAAAGTTTATAATCTTAGATATATAACAAAAATCATCATTAAGGTCTGTGCAAATTATAATAGTCCATTTCAATTTAGCATAAAACATTAGTTAATAGTTTTAGTTACACCTATTTTCATGGATTCATCATCCATAATATTTAATAGGCTTAAATAGATTGTGGCTCTTGAACAGAAAATGTTAATAGTAGCATTACTTTTATTAAATTGAAATCAATATGCAGTGTATATAATTTTCATTTCATATACTCACCTCTTGTATCATCTCATTGGGAGGTATGCCTTTAATTGAGGCAATTATTGATAAATTTTCTTGCACGGTTAATACATCAAAATATATATCTAATTGCTGGCAAACTCCTGTTATCTTTCTTATTTCCAGCATTTCATCTATTTCAGAAACTCTACATCCATATATTGTTGCAAATCCTAATGCAATAGAAAATGGGGCAGGGAAAACAGTACCAGTCAGATAGCTAACAACAAGAAATTCATCCAGATTTAGTAAGAAATACCTACATGCAGAAACACATACTTCTACTAATGCATGGGCAAACTGTTGCTATTGAGAAATAAGGGGTCTCCCACACATACACTCCTGGATTCATGTAGAGCTTGGCTAACAGAACTCAACTGAGAGTGCAATAGGAAGTTGGCTGCCTGAAGTCATTTCATGGACTAGGACAAACAGTTCTACCCAAAGCAATTCCATCTGTAATTCCTAGACATTACATTAACAGTTTTTAACTGTTAAAAATTGGGAGAAGGAGGCAGCGAAGAAAAAAAAAAGAAGTCCATAGATAACAGAGTAGACATATTTTGTTGGCATTTACCATCAGAAGGTGGGCACAATCCACAAAGAATGTTCATTAATGTTGTTTTCCCTGTTCCGCTATGTCCAAGCAAAGCTGTGATCTGGCCTTCATATATGTCAAAGGATAAACCTAATAGAAGAATGAAATCGTAATGGGAGAATTAATGATATTAGGAGATTGACAATAAAAGAGGATGTCTGCTTGGTTTTGAGATTTATAATTCCAAGACAATGGCGGGTTACAGACTGCGGCTTTGCGGCGGTGTGCCGCCGCCGCCGCTTGCTCCGTGCGGGAGCCGCAGCAGCCACACCGTGCAGCTCCCGCACGGACCGAAAAAGAAGCTCCAAAATGGAGCTTCTTTAAGCGGCACCTCTATGACGTCGCGAGGCGCCAAGGGCGCACTCGTGACGTCATAGATGCCGCGACACGTGCAGACGCACAGCGTCCGATACGTAAATATGGCGGCGGCCGTGTGGAACGGCCGCAGCCATATTGTACATACAGAATACGTACTAGGGTTAGGGGGGTGCGGAAGCACCGCCCCTTCCTAACCCTAGTACGTATTCATTACGTACTAAATGGCGGTGAGTAACCCGCCAATGTTATCTAGTAATCTGAAACTTTGCATGCATACTAAGCAGACCGTGGAGGTGTACATATGTACTAATTAATTTAACATATTTTAAATGTATCTGTGTGTTGTATTCTGCATTACAATATTCAATAATGAAATGGCAAATTTTCCTAATTAACACAGGGACTCTGGAACTAGCCACAGAGCTGCCCACAGCCTTGAACAAAGGCAACCAATTAAGACTTTTATTATACAAGTCAAGGTTACTGAGACAGAGAGATAAGTAAACAGTTTGTGACAAACTACAGACACAGAGGATTCTGATTTTTTAAAATTTCACCATTTTACTTGTGATTATTAAATACCTGAGAGGCAGAAACCCATACTGATCTATTGCAAATACACAAACAAATAATACAATTTTTATTTTTATCCCTATCAGTAAATCTTCATCTACTTCCTTACCACCACTGAATCAATACATCAATGAAGGTTAAGAGATATTCACTCACATGGTTACTTTTTCTCTTGCCAGATGTCTAAAACACTTTCTAGTAAAAGAGATGAATGCCTAAAACACTTACTTTTTAAAGCCTCCACAGTTTCACCCTTTCTGACAAAAGATTTCTGCACACAATTGATCCTGAAAGAAAACACACTAATTTTAATTTTTAAAAGACATTACAGCATTCTTATAGACAGATAAAAGTAAATGGTATACAGTGACCCTATATTTATAATATAGTAATATAAATAATATGTACAATGAGATCTGCTCTCCATGTTCAAAATGAATGCAACCTAATCTGTGGTTTTGTTTTGGCTTTATTTCGGGCTACATGACCGTATTCTGGAACAGTTTGCTCCTGATGTTTTGTCAGCATCTGTGGCTGGTATCTTCAGAGAATGCTGACATGGAAGTGAGTGGGATATATATACTGTGTGACTCCTGGTTGGGAGGAAGTGATTTACATGTTAATCTGCGTGTTGGTCTGCTGTTGAATGGCAAGGCCTCAGGGTGCCTATTTAATTAGTGATCCATCGTCGGCTGGGAAATCCCCCTGATCCTGGGTGGCTTTCATTTGCACTTGTAGGGTCTTGATTTTGGGGTTTTTCAGGACTGGTAGCCAAACTTTGTTTACTTCCAGGGTTTCTTCTTTCCTGTTGAAGTTATCCATGTGTTTCTGGATTTCAATGGCTTCAATGTGCATTCTCACCTGATAGTTGTTGGCATGGTCCAGAATTTCAGTGTTTTCAAACTGCATTTTATGCCCAAGATGGTTTATAACATGTTCTGCTACTGCTGATTTTTCTGGCTGATGCAGTCTACAGTGTCTCTCATGTTTTTTGATTCGCATTTGAACACTGCATTTGGTGGTTCTTATGTAGACTTGTCCACAACTGCGCAGTATGTGGTGAACTCCTGCGGCTGTGAAAGGGTCTCTGCTGTCCTACGCTGAGTGCAGCATTTGCTGGATTTTCTTGGTCGGTTTGTAGATCATTTGGAGGTTGTATTTCCTCACTAGCTTTCCTATTCTGTCTGTGACTCCTTTGATGTATGGTAAAAATACCTTCCTTTTGAGTGGTTGTTTTGTCTTCACTCCTATGAGCTGACATCAGCAATACCAGCTGGAACACTGTCATAGAATCATAGAATCGTAGAGTTGAGAGAGACCACAAGGGCCATCCAGTCCAACCCCCAGTCATGCAGGAAATCTAAATCAAAGCATCCCCGACAGATGGCCATCCAGCCTCTGCTTAAAGACCTCCAAGGAGAGAGACTTCACCACACTCGAGTGAGGAGTGTGTTCCACTGTCAGACAGCCCTTACTGTCAGGAAGTTCCTCCTAATGTTGAGATGGAATCTCTTTTCCTGTAGCTTGCATCCATTGTTCTGGGTCCTGTTCTCTGGAGCAGCAGAAAAAAAAGCTTGCTCCCTCCTCAATATGACATCCCTTCAAATATTTAAACAGGACTATCATATCACCTCTTAATCATCTTTTCTCCAGGCTTAATATCCCCAGCTCCCTAAGTCGTTCCTCATAGGGCATGGTTTCCACAGCCAGAGAGAACACCACTGACCACTGGTAGTCTGGCTGGACTAGCTGGCAGGAAGCACCCTCTCCCTTTGCAAAATGCTTTCC
The DNA here is from genome assembly GCF_019175285.1 of Sceloporus undulatus. Taxonomy (NCBI): domain Eukaryota; kingdom Metazoa; phylum Chordata; class Lepidosauria; order Squamata; family Phrynosomatidae; genus Sceloporus; species Sceloporus undulatus. Next base: position 154,037,056 of record NC_056523.1, on the reverse strand, counting down.
TTGTGTTCACTAGAGATGCTGCACAAACTTAAATCTAGTAGGTTTTAAGGTATATGAAATTCCAACAAATATCACTTCACAGGAGAGTGTCAAATAATTTTTACATATAGTCAAATGCTTTCATGGCCAGAATCCATAGTTTTTATGGGGTTTTTGGGCTATGTGGCCATGTTCTGGAAGAGTTTATTCCTGATGTTTCCCCATATCTGTGGCTGGCATCTTCAGAGAATGCTGGCATGGGAGTGAGTTGGGTATACGTATATATACTGTGTGACCCTTGGTTGAGAGGAAATCATTTACATGTTAATCTCTCTATTGGTCTGTTATTGAATGGCAAGGTCTCAGGGTGTTTATTTAATTAACGATCCATTACCTGCTGGGAAATTCCCCCTGACCCTGGGTGGTTTTCATTTGCATGGGCTGAGTCTTGGTTTTGGTGTTTTTCATGACTAGTAGCCATACTTTGCTTCCTTTAATGGTTTCTTCGTTCCCGTTGAAGTTGTGCAGGTGTTAATGGATTTCAATGGTTTCCCTGTGCATTCTGACCTGATAGTTGTTGACATGGTCCAGAATGTTATGCTCAGGATGGTTTATAATGTGTCCGACTGCTGCTGATTTTCCTGGCTGACCCAGTCTGCAGAGTCTCTCATGTTCCTTGATTCATATTTGGACACTGCGTTTGGTGGTCCCTATGTAGACTTGTCCATAGCTGCATGGTATACAGTAAACTCCTGCGGCCGTGAGAGGGTCTCACCTATCCTTTACTGAGTGCAGCATTTGCTAGATTTTCTTGGCCAGTTTGTAGCTCATTTGGTGTTTGTGTTTCCTCACCAGTTTCACTATTCTGTCTCTGACTCCTTTGAAAACCTCACAAAAAACCTTTTAAAATGTACATATCATTTTGTAAATTATATATGAAAAATATGATTCAATTTTTTTTCTGACACAATCTGTGTCCATAATTAAATTGATAAATATATTTATTACTTGATTACTATATAAACAAGTTTCATAGTTAATTATTATTCTTATAAGAATATTAACATGAATATCAGCAGCTGAGAATAAGATACATCATTATCAGTCATACCTGATGGCTTCCTTTCCTTGAAATTCTGGAGATACTGGTTCAATTATCTCATTGATATCCAAGCTCCCAATAATGCTGTTCTCAAACAATTCCTTATAATTTCTCTTTCGCTTTATCCAAAATGAGGGCTTGAGAAAGTAGAAAAAACTTCTTCGTAATCCATATTCCCCTAGTAATAAAATATACCCCCAAAAGAGTTTTAAAATATTAAATATACATTGGACACAGTATATAGGTACTGTATATATTCTGCAAATATTTTGACTGTTTTGCACATCTGATTCACTAATTTTTAAGACTGTTGAGCAAATTGATATTTTTGCCTCCATGACAGACCACAGTACATAATTTTCACCTGCAAAATTAGTTGGAAACTACAATCTTCTGGTTGTGATTTCTGGGTTTAGTGGCAAGTTTGGTGTGTGTGTGTGTGTCCCAAATTAAATTCACCATGTAACATGTGTACATTTTTGGGTTAAATGGCACAGTGTGTGTGTGTGTGTGTGTATTCATATTCATTCAGGTGAATTGGTGGGCTAGGGGCATTTGAAGGGGTTAGGAAAACTTTGGAAGCACCTCCACAGACCTCTGGGCCCTGATTAAGTCCTGCACAATTGCTAACACTACAATACAAGAATTATTTGAAGACATTACATCTATAAGAAAATGCATGCAAAAAGATGCAACACTTGACTGTAAGAATCAACTATGTCAATAATAATCTCTTGATCTGTAAATTAAAATGGTCTTGTTTTTACAGTGTTTTAACAAATTAACTAAGATGTGAAATCTATTCTGATGTAATATTCCCTTTCCCTTGATTATTTAAATTTCTTGCAAATGGGAGTATATACCGTACATACAGCAGGTTCAAAAGCACAAGTCCTTAATATCTAGCCTGCAGTAGTGGTGGGTGAGAAATTAAATAAACTGCTAAATAATGAATAGAATAAAACCACAAAGTACAATGGATATAAACACAAACATATTTTTCTCTCCCTCTCATCTTACTCTCTTTGCTTGCAGGTGAAAAAAAACTATATTGCAACACTCACATTAAGAACCCTTTCACTCCATGCAAGTATAGCACTTTTATTCTACTTTAACTGGCTGCACCCTATGAAATCCTGAGATTTGCTGCTTAGGGTATCTTGTGTAAAATTCTCTGCCACAAAGCTCCTCTAATGTCTCTTACTGAACTACAAATCCCAAGATTCTGTAGGATGCTGCCATGGCAAATAAAGTGATATCAAAGTGTTATAACAGTGTAGCATAAAAAAGGCCTAGTACATGTGAGTCCTACATTTCCATGGTAGCAGGAGTGTGTACTTGTGTGAGACAAGAAGCTATGCTGACAGTAGCAGTGCTGTTGGTTGGGTCTCCCCTGAAAGAGAGGCTTTTGCTGAGGATCCAGACGAAATGTGCCAAAGAGCTACTGGGCATCAGCTGTAGTGTGGGAGAGAGGGGGGACATTGGTGGATGATCTTTTGGAGACAACAGAAGTGACACCATAGCTAATGTTTGTTAGTACTGCACAGATGATATGCAAATGACACTATACTACTAGTGGAAAATAGCAAAGGAGCCCTGAAAGGCTCCAAAGCATGCATCCATCTTTCCTAGATGACATTTGAGGGCAAATTAAATTGAATTTTATTTTATTTCTTGTATGTGTGTGTATGGGAGAAAATGCGGTGGGGTTTAGCACTCCAAAGTCTCCTGGACGACTAACACTCCTCCTCCCCATCTTTCACATTTATTCGCTCCTTCCCTACAAGCCCTCCTTTCTCCAAGGAGCCCAGAGTGGATTATATATAGTTCCCAGGTGGTCTGTCATTACAGCAACATATAGATGATGGCCAGGGATAGCCTTATGGTAAATAATATGCTAGACAAAGTGTTTATTTTCGTATTCTTAAGCCAATTTATATACCATACATCCCATATACAGAAATACATATCCGTGTGTGTGTGTATGTATGTACAGTGTTTGCAGTACTCTGAAATGTTATCTCAGAATAAAGCACATTTTGCTCATTTCTCCCCAGAATGAATACAAAGTAGAAACTTTTAAGGAGTAATAATTTAAACCAAATTGGGGGAAGCCTTCTTTGTGTCTTCTTCCACACTTTTAAACTCCCTCCCTAAAAAAAGCTAAGATGGCTCCTTCTCTACAATTTTAATATAAAAAGGGCTTTTCATATTATTTTTAAATCTTTTTAAAAGTAAGATTTTAAATGGTTTTAATTTTGCTGTTATTTAATAACATAATAATTATGTTTTAACTATATTTTCTTGCATTTTCTACCTTTTTGTAAGCCACCTTAAATTTCAATCTGGGAGGAAGGCAAGATGTAAATAAGGTAATGGATGGATGGCATTTCATATTTACAGTTCACTGTAGAACTCTGAAGTTACCTTCATTTTTTTCTGACATAACTCAAAGCAGCTACTATGCTCAAATTCAGTCAGATCAACATTGACAACACACCCTAAGGGTAACTCTAATTTTGTCCTACAAGATGCTACTGACTTGATATTGAATCTGGTCCCTGATAATATTCAGTTCTTTTCTATTTTTTTCCTAAGATCTAGCAAACATACCTGGAATCACCTGGTCCAAATAAACCCCAAGGAGTAGGTAAAGTGTGCTATCAAGGGCCAATAGTGTTAAAGCAATAATGAGTGGATATGGGCCAAGAGTTAGATTTGAGAAAACAGCTCCGTTTTCATAATCTTCCAGATGCATAACCTGTGAACAAATGTGAAAGTTGCAGACACTATGAAAAAGCATTAGCATTTTAAGATACTGTGATGGAAAGTCACTGCATGAATCAAACTGACTGATTGCTACAGAATAACAATAGCATACCCTGTAAATGTTTCGGTTCAGCTGGGACAGACACACATAATCCTGTGCCTTCTTAGTTTCTCAGCTGCTTTTAAAATGCCCTGGTTTCCTACCAGGTTTCCCTTTGCCCTTGGCTTTGTTCAGCTGCTGCAAACGTAGCTCAAAATGCAAATATAGTTTGCACTGAATGAGGGAGAATGGAATGTTAGCCCTCCCTGTACTATTCAAGCAGAAGAAAACTCCTGCAGCCTCTTCTTATTTTGTAACTGAAACAACTATATTATGTGCTTTCAAATTGCTTGTTGAGATAACAACCATTTATCCAGTTATCTCCACCAGTTGCTCTCTCAATCTCTTTTTCTCATGGACTCACAGATTCCTCCCATTTCTAATTTACCTAAAATAGATTAATATTTTTCTTTTTTTATTGGAATATCGACATACTTACACATCACAAACAAAACCTTAACTCCTATTCTTGTCATCCCATAATTTAGATATCCCTTTCCATTTTTCATCATATTGTTGAATTGTTCTGTGATTTCTGGACATTGAAATCATATCAAAATTGGCTAGTTCATTCACCTTCAAGCTCTATTCTTCTATTCTTCTTGGAACAGTATTAGATTCTTTTGAGGCTGTCGAAACCAAGTTTTTAAGATTGATCCTGGGCATCCCCAAATGTGTACCAAATGTTATGATTTGTCTTTAAACTGGAATATTATCAATTGAGGCTCGTATTTGGATATGCAAGTTTAATGTATGGTTAAAATTGCTTTTCAACTCTATTCGTTTGGCCCTGTTAATACTAACGGACCCTTTTAGATCAACTTGGATAAATTCCTTAATTTTGAAACTTTTTTCTATTGGGTTATCAAGAGATCATGTACTTACGTTGGGTTATAATAAAGCAAAAACTGTTATCACAGAGAGAATTATATTTAATAACGTTTTAATATTATCTTTAAGATGCCTTTGAGGGAGGAAACCTGCTTAATTCTGGTGTATTTTAGTAGATAACAAATTTCTCAGGTGGTCCGCTATGATAGAAGCATAAATTTTGGAGTCCAAATTTAATAAAGAGATTGGATGGTAGTTCTCAACTAGTTCGGGATCTTTACTGTCTTTTGGAATTAGTGATGTTATCGAATGGCACCAAGATTCTGGATAATTTCCAAAATCAATCTGTTTTATAGTTTCTAGGAGTGGTGGAATTAATTCTTCTTTGAAGGTCTTATAGAAATTCCCTGTTAATCCATCTGGATCTGGGGCTTTGTTCCCCATTAATCTTTTTATTGCTAATTCTATTTCTTCTGCTGAAACTGGTTCATTCAAATCTTTGGTTTGTTGATCAGTAATGGATACGTTAATTTCCTTCTTTATATATTCTCTTATATTCACTCTTTTCTCTTGAGTTGTATCTTCTGCTTTATATAAATTCTTATAGTAGTTTGTAACTATACCTTTTATTTTATCTTGTTGTGTCGTAATAATGCCATCCTTTTTTAGTTTTAATATCGCTCTTTTTTCATTGTTCTTTTTTTAACCTCCAAGCGAGCCATTTTCCTACTTTATTAGCATTCTCAAAGTCATTATATTTAGTATATTTAATCTTATTTGTAACTTCTTGCATTGAATTTTTATTAATCATGTTTTGGATTAGTTTTAATTCATGGAAGATTTTTTTTTTGTTCTTTCTTTTTCAGTTGTACAAGTAAAGTTTTCTCTTTTTCCATTTTGTTTCAAGGTTTCTCTGCTTAAAATGTTTTTTTTTTAAAAAAAACCTTTTTTTAAAAAACTTTGTGCTCATGTTGCCTGGCCACACCATTTTGACCTCTTTGAAGTTGCTTGGCCAGCTGTATTTTGATTCCCATCTGTGAAATGCTGATGGGTATCCAGTAGTAATGAAGGGCAAACTCCTACAGACTCAGTCTAGCTTGAGACTACTTATAGGCAGAAGTGGAAAATGTTCAAAAAGGTCATATTTCTCCTTGGTGCTGCATTCATTCTTAATTTCTATTTTTCAATAAACCTCCAACCCTTTTTTACTTGATGATCAATAACAATAACAAGTGATGTTAAGTCTTCAATATTTTTGATAGGAGCTAAATAAGTTGTTGTGTGCCTTCAAGTCTTTTCCAATTTACAGTGATCCTAAGGTGAACTTTTGGAGTTTTCTTGGCAAGATTTGTTCAGAATAGCACCTTTGAGACTCAGTGAAAGACACTGTAGCATAAGCTTTTGTAGACTTGGTCTACTTCTTCATATGCAGCAAGTTTATGAAAGCTTATGCTACAATGTCTTTCAGTCAGTCTCAAAGGTGCTAGAAGATCCATTTGCATACTGATATTTCAGACTAACACAGCTTCTGTTTATACAGTATACATTATTGTTTATACAGTGCAGGAGGTGGGAAGCTCCAGATTTTATTGAACTCAAATTCCCACCATCTCAAGCCATTGGCAAGGGTTGATGGGAACTGGAGTTCAACATCTGGAAGGCCACAGGTTTCCCACCTCTGCTGTATATATCATAGCTGCAAGTGAATAAGGTACTTTACTAACCTGTGAAATGCCAACTAAAAACGTGCACTCACACAGTGGACTCAATGACCATATAAAGGACTTTGGAAAATCTTCCACCAGGACAATGGTCAGGCCTAGAGCCCCAAAAGCCAAGGTTGTGAAATATTGAGCTGAGCCAGCATATGTTGATTTTTTGAAAATAGACGTTAGCATAAATGCAAAGGAAACCTAAAGAGAAATAGAAATGGTATTTCACTGCAGAAAACATTTTGAATAAAAATGCTAGATTTTCTATGAAACAAATGCAATTATTGCCGCAACAGCAAAAAGAAGAATGCATAGTTCACTCAGTTATACAGACAATATAATACACATGAAATACAGTATTCTGGTTTTCCTAAGATTAGTATCCCCTTTGATAAAATGCAATATAAGTAGTTCTAGTTTTAGTGTCATTTGGCTAAGACCACATAAGGAAAACACAATCTCTTCTTTAATAATCTGTATATAAAACAAACAGGTTGTCTTCTCAAAAATTATCTCCTACAAGCACTTTTCAAGATTCAGATATAATTCAGATACAAGACACAATTTAGGCAATGATGTAGTGTTGACAAAGAGTAAGACTTTACACAACCTTGTATTTTTTAACTAAATGCTTGGATCATTCCATGAACAACCAATGATGCAGTTGAAACTTGTCCATGGAAGGGGATAGGAGGTGATTTTCACTGATTTCCGCTTCTCTGCTGCAGCCTAGGGTGTTTCTTCCAATCCATGCTCTGTATATTCCAATACTCAACTGATCTGTTCTAGACTGTTGTCTGAATCTGAATCTAACTCTGTATCAGATTTTGTATTTCTCTGAATGTCCCAGAAAAATGCTTGACTTTAAAAGTATCAACGTGCATTGAAGTATCAATATGCATTTGAAGTAAAATATGTTCAAAAACCCATATTTAAATATACTTTTTCATGGAGACTATATATATATATATATATATATATATATATATATATAGAGAGAGAGAGAGAGAGAGAGAGAGAGTTTAATGCAGAAACAGCAGAAAATGAACAGGTAAATCAACACCTGCACTAGTGACATGGACTCTAACTCTCTAACTACATCTCTAACTACACACACTGGAACAGAGCTCTATATCTTGTACACACATTTGTCCCATTCACATATCACGATGGGATGAGAATTACCTTTTTATTTGAAAAAATGTGAGGAAGACAAAGAAAAATGCCCTTCCATCTCATTTCTCACAAAACACCATTATTGGAAACAATTTTATCCAAGCTTAGCTTATTACCAGTGGGCAGGAGAAAACCTACTTAAAGACATTGCTGTGAAGATGAGTTTTAGTAACCACTTCTGCATGCTGCATTTTACATGAGCCAGATACATGGTAAACTGGCTGGGTTTAGCTTAGGTTTAGAAATTACATGGTAAACTGGCTGTTACATCTAGCTTGGGTTTAGAAATTCAGCTAACAGAGAAAAACAACAACAATCAACTGTAGTTTTGTCAAGATTAATTACTCTTCATTACTTGTCACCTAAAATAAACTATTTATGTCCTTTCATTCTGCTAAACAAGGAATACAGTGGTTATTAAAGTTAGATGTAACACTCAAAGGTTTTTAAAAGGGATTAGTTTTAGGAGTTTTTCCAATACACTCAACATAAAATTAGAAATAATAATAATAATAATTTATTTATATACCGCTTTTCCAAAACTGATCAAAGCAGTGCACAACAAAGAATACAAAATACAATAATCAAAAATAACATGTGTGCTATAATTTATGGGAAGATGTAATTTTGGCACCTTATGTTACATCAGTACAGTTCCTGTCATAATTTTGAGCAGAATGAAAGAAACCACATTAGAAATTAAATTTTAACTCGTTTATTTGATTTAGACTCCTAGATTTAGAAGCATCGTGGCTTCCCTGATACACACAAGGGGAAGAACAGGCAGAGCAATAAGAGAGTGTACTGGTAGATAAGGAGCAGGACTTAGGGCCTATACGCATGTGCAGGATACTCCATGGTATCCTGCCAGTGGTCCCAGCTAATTCTTGTCCACAGTACATACCTGTGGCAATGGGCAGGTATTCACATGCACACACTGCCATGCCATGAAGTTGCCACCGTGCGTTCTCTTACCTGCCACCACCAAAGCCCCTGTGAAGGCATCTGCTGCAGCCTGTAAGGGCAGAAACACAGCACCAGGCTTCACTCATGTGGCCAGGCACTTCCAACATCACAGGCTATGATTGGGACCTTCACAGGGGACATGGCAGAGGCAAGGAAGGGAGTGTGCAGCTGTGCAGTTTGCCAGCTGATGTGACAGCATTTCTAGGAGCAGCTGGTTTTAAAAGTCTACACTAAGGGCCTTTGGGGCCAGAACTACCTGATCAGCAACTGGTCTGTGTGATCCCAATTGGGGTCTGTTGGCCTACATCACTGGCACAGGATGTTGCCAGGACAGGGGAACACGGGCCTTTTGGTCTGTGTGTACAGACTCTTAGTCAGAATCATGTGTGCTGTCTAAGCAGTCTGTTTCTCCCCTCCCTATATCTCTCCTCACAGATGGTGTAATATTACTAGGGATATAAACCTTCATTCTTGCACACAAGAATAAAGAATATCAAAAGGTTTCTCTCCACCATGAGAGAGTTTGACAGTTCCTCCAATTTCAGGGATTTTTTCAACAAAAAATTATTTCTCTGCAAAACATGGGGGGGGGAGTTGTTGCACAAAAACGTTCCGCACAAGTGAGGTGGGTTTTTTGTGTGACTAATGTACCACATTCTGTGTAAAATTTCCTTGACTGTCTGCAGAAATTCCTTTGCCTCTCAAGTTGAAAATACAAGAGCACTGTTGCCTTTACTTCAGGCCATCCAACTAGTATGGGATGTGAGGCCTCGCCTTCACTTAGGGGATCGTGCCTAAAAGCTTATATTTCCTGCACAGTGCATATTTACATGTCTTAGCGTAGTATTTTTGTTTTGAAGAAAACACTAGCAGCCCCCAAAGGAGGAAAATAATTGAGAAGGGCTGCCTGATGGCAATAAGGGTGGACCCCTGCAGCTTTAATAGCTGTGTAAAGAGGGAATTCCAGCAAGTAGAGTTTATGCGACACCTGCTGAAACTCCCTCTTAAAGGTGCAGCAGCCTTGTCCTCTTCTGCATCTGGACACCATATACCTCAGTGATGATCATAGGAAGCACATTATTTTAAAAAAATGAAAACAAAGAACTTGCCCCCAGTCATAGCTACTGAAAATCTAGGGTCCTCTTTCCTTTGTAGGATCAGAGATTTTAAAACAATCACAGAGTATCTGAAAACAGAAACCTGCTACAATTCCATATATGAGGTGAACAGATATTGCCTTAATTATCTGTGTTGCCATTAATTGCCCTGAATTTGGCCTCAACCCATGGTGACCCTATGAACGAGAGGCCTCCAAGTCCCCCTATCATCAACCTCCCTGCTCAGCTTCTGCAGATTCAGGGCCCTGGCTTCTCTGACTGAGTTTATCCATCTGGAATGCAGTCTTCCTCCTTTCCTTTTGCCCTCCATTTTACCAATTATGGTCTTTTCCAGCGATTTCTTTCTTCTCATGATACAGCCAAAATATGACAATTTCAGTTTAGTAATCTTTGCTTCCAGGGAGAACTTGGGCCTGATCTGATCTAGGACCCATCCACTGGACTTTTTAGCAGTCCACAGTATCTACAGAACTCTTCTCCAGCACTACATTTCAAATGAGTTGATTTTCATCCTGTCAGCTTTCCTGTCCAGTTTTCACAATGATATACAGAAAGGGAAATATTATGGCATAGACTATCCTAACTTTGTATTCAATAATATAACTCTACATTTTGGGATCTTGTCTAGTTCCTTCATAGCTACCCTTCCATGTCCCAGTCTTCTTTTGATTGTTACACTATCAAATGTCGACACCTGAAAGTGTGAATGGGTGGGATGAAGGGGGTGGGTAAAAATAACAGACAACTGGATGTATGAGGCCACAAAGTTGACCCATGCACCATCTCCTCAGATTGGCTAAAGCACTGTATTGTCTCAGGTCTTTCCAGCCCACATGAACTTGATATCATTTGCATGCTAAAGCTGTCCTTCTACACAGGATAATGGCTGTTCCTGAAACCTTAATTTGTTGACTAGGTTCAAAGTCAGAGCCCCTGACAAAATATAAAGGCCTGATAATGTCTTGTTTGCTCACATGCTTCTATAGTTATAGAGCTAATTTATGGAAGGGATAAGCCCTGCTGTCTCTACTTTTATTTTATTTATTTATTTAGGTATTTATATCCTGCCCTTCAGCCCTAATGGCTCTCAGGGCGGCTTACAATATTATTTTTAATCAGACAGTTCCCTGCCCTCAGGCTTACAATCTTACAAACTTTGGCACAAGATGCCACTGCTGCTAGCTAGGCAGTTAAAAAAGGAAAATAATGTTTCCTTTTCAGGAGGCCCCATGCCATGTTTCTCCTACAATAGAGCTGAACTGCTCTCTCTTGTTTCTTGTGTTAAACATCCTTCATTTTTGCTGAGTTACCAGATATGTTCTAGTACTGGCCTCCAAGAGTAGCCTGGTGAGATTTACCACATGTCTTTAAAACTGAGGATAAATCTGATTCTGGATGTTGCACATAATTTTCTTTCACAACTACATATTGTTTGCACATGGAGTATTCTCTGTTGTAGTTTACATCCTTCCCCCCAGGAAGCCTCTGGCTTCTCCATATAAGCTTAATGTAGCTGGATGCAATGTGCAATTGCCTCTGACAGGCTCTCGATCAACTTGTAGCCCTACAGATGTGTTTGCACTGCAACCTCCAGCATCCCTCACCACTGACTATTCTGGCTAGAGCTGACAGGAGCTGGAATACAAAAATATCTGGAAAACCACAAGTTGTTCACCTCCAACTAGCCCTGGTACAGATTTCTTAATCTGTAAGGTATCAGTTCCTTGACATCTGCTCAGTGGTATAGTGGACTATAATGGGCAAGGTGCTGTAGTGTCCTTTGCTAGATGGTGTTTTGTATATGTTCTGGGAGGGGTGATATAATGTTTCCTTTTTTAGTTCCATTTTCTGATTGGTTCTTTCCATGCATGGGAATACTTTCTACGGTATATACAAGGTTGTGACTGAAGATGTGGCAGAGTTGCCATGCATGCTGGGTTAGTACCTGTCATTTTTTCTATATTAACTGGTTTAAAATTGCGTTATTCACTGTAGATACACAAACGATTCACTACATGTCCCCAGACAGAAAGTAGATCAGGGCTTCTCCTGTACCTTTAATGGTTGTTTAGAAGGGGGAATCTAACTAAATATCAGGGAAAATTTTATTATGTGAACAGCTATTCAGCAGTGGTAGTGGGTCCATCTTCTTTGGAAATTTCTTAAAAAGAGGGTAAATGGCCACTTCATAGGGATGATTTAGCTGTTGATGGCTGCACTGGCAAAAAACTTTGACTAGGTGTCTTTGGAGTCCCTTCTGTGATTCTCCTATAAGTACAAAAGCTCAATCTTCTTTTCCATCTGGCCATTCTAGTACCAAATGCCATGCCTATATTGGGAGCTGTCTGTGTAGCAGGAGTGATGAAACTCCTTTCTAAGAAAGACAATATTATGGATGACTCTAAAATTACTCTAAAATAAGCATACACACACACTTACAGAGGATAATCCATATAGGAAAAAAAGAAGAAATATCACAAAGCTGCTACTTTGAGGAAAGAGTGAAGAATATGTTGCAATGACCGACATGAGAAGGGACATGACAAAAATCAGACTGGCGTAGAGTAAAACCCAAGAAAGCCTAGAAAAAGGAAAAACACAATGAAGGTTCACAAATTCAGAGTCATCTTTACAAATGACTAAAGTTAAATCTAAACAGTATTAAATGCTGTATAAAGTGATAGCCCTGAAAGGAGCCCTTGGATGAAACTAATGAAGCAGAGAATAACAAAGGACATATGGAAATGCATTATTTCATATTCATTAAATATCAAATAATGAAGATGATTTACTCATCTATCAATCTGGGGTAAATTTCTCCCCAATGTAAATAGCACCTTTAAAGGAGAAATTTTCCTCAGGAGGGAAAGGAAGATTTAAATTCCACTTCCAAACCTCCTGTGGTCTCATTATCCATCCCCACATGGTACGATTTTCATATTTAAAAACCTCCACTTTAAATAGTTTTACACTATGCATTTCATATAAACAATGCATTTAATAGAAATAATGTGACAATTTCATGCATACTGTAGAAAAAATGGTTCCAAGAGAAACTTGAAGAAAAAAGAAATGAATGGAAAAAAGAACAGTGGAAATACATTAAAACAGGCAATGGTGACAGAAAACTGAAATTTGGGAAGTGAAACACAAGAAAGAGAAGTCTGACTGAAAGACATTAAGGGTGGGGGGGGGGAAGAAATGAATTGAAGATTATCTTTTTCTTCTTTTTTAGTACTGAAAGCCCATTATTACATAGAAATAGCAGTATAAAAAAAATCTCTGAAGGTTATAGAATATGTTAAACCTACGTTTATTCCCATAAAAGTCACTCTAACATGTTGTTTGCAGGAGGAACCTCCCAACTTTTCAGTTTTCAGAGTTGATTCAAAATGTTGTGGAGAGACCTAATATTATACTATGGCCAGAAACAAAGATAGTCCATTTCTGAGAAGAGTCTACTACTTTAAATGACCTTTATCATCATACTGTCCCCTGGACTTTTCCAGTCTCAGTCCTCTACAAGCAATTAAGACTGAAGGCGTGTGAGTGTTTATATGGCTTTTATCATTACAAAGTGTGATTATAATTTCTAACCTACTTGATCACTGGATAAACTAATCTACGATAAGATTATGTATCTACGATTTAGCTATTATAACTACATGCAGCCTTTATGTTTAGAGATGGTTTACATCTGTTCAACAACTGACTGGAAACAAACAAGGATATTGACCTTGTGTCCTGCTTAAGGACTTTCTGGAATTTTTGTTTGTGGTGATTAAAAGTTTACTAAAATCTTTCTTTTTATTTCAGAAAAACTTTTATTTTTCTTCTTGTGCCCAGAAATTGTTTCCACTTATGGCATATTTCAGACCCTATATGCTTAACATTCAGAGGTGTCACTAGGTGGTGTGGGGTGATGCTCTCACACTCCTCTAGTGGGGTGACACCACTGCTCCCTAAACATTTGCCTTTTGGCAAATGCAGATTGTGGCATTCACCTGTATACCCTTAAAATGCTAAAGAGATGGTGTGAATGATGCAAGCCTCAGTGGGAAAAGAAAGAAAAAGCCTCAGGCGAGTTACAGACCGCCCATTTGGTGGCCTGCACCCGCCCCTTTCCCTGGTGTGTCGGGGCCTCAGCTGCCAGAACGGCAGCCTCTGAGGCCCTGATCCGGCACTTTTCAGGCCGCTTCCCCGCGGCCTGGAAAGGGGTGTCCTTGGGGCTTCAAGCCCCAAGGACACCTGGCGATGGCGGGGAGGAGGAGAAAGGGGCCACTTGGCCCTTTTCTCCTCTGCGTCTCTGGCGCAGCAATGTAAATGCTGCACCCAGCAACACAAACGGCAAAAGGAGCTCCGTTTCGGAGCTCCTTCTGCGGCCGGGGAAAGGGTGCACTATGCGCCCTGGCGTGGCGTGACAATGTCACGTCCGCCCCGCCCCGTATAGAGGCGGTGCGCTTGTGACGCCGTAATGGCGGCACCGTCTACATAGAGCGCCGCCATTTTGTACAGACTGGGTCCGTATTGAGGTTAGGGTTTTCTGGAAGGGACACCCCTTCCTAACCCTAGTACGGACCCATTCCTAACCCTAGTACTAGCCCGTGTCTAACGGGCCTCAGTTTAAAAAAAAATCAAAAATAAATATTAAAAATAAATAAAATGCAATTAAAATATTCTCTTAAAATTGTCTTTAAAAAACATCACATCTTATCAAATTTTCACTGTGGGATTCAGAACAGGAAATAATTAAAGAATCAATAATTAAATGGGTAAAAGACTGTGGGCATCCTATCAAATTAAATCAATGGGAAAAAATATGGAAACATAACATTAAATTCACAGCGGCTCAGAATCTAAGGGAAAACTGGTATAAGATGTACTTTAGATGGCATTTAACTCCAGCAAAGCAGGCTAAAATATATAAAAATACAAATAACAAGTGCTGGAAGTGTGATAAGGCTATTGGTTCCTATTTCCATTGTTGGTGCACCTGTCCGAAAGCAAAAACTTTTTGGAAAACCATAGTTAAAGAAATAAATGAGATTTTAGAAATCGCCATAAAAATCACCCCCGAAGCTATGTTATTAGGTATATTTGAGGATGAATTAGATAAGAAATATGGGAAAATCCTAATGTATATGGTTTCTATCGCCAGGATTCTATATGCAAAGAACTGGAAATCGTGTGAAATACCTAACTTACAAGACTGGTCTATGTATTTGTATGATATGATGCAAATGGACAAGCTCTCTTATGTGATAGAAGAAGATTCCTGGGAGACGAGATCAAGAGACTGGTGTAAAGTTTCGGTCTATATTAGGAAAAAATGGGGTGATATAATTTTATAATTTTATGTTATCATCAGCTGGGGATTAAAGGAAATATATTATAAAATTGACCTTAGTTAATATAATACTATAAGAAATGGGCTGTGATTAAGGGTAATAATATAATCTATGTGCTCTGGATTCGGAACTAGACTAAAATGTATTCACTGTTTGACTCCCTTTTTCATAGAAGTAGATATTTTTCTTTTTAAGAGCTACTTTGATTTTGGGGAAAATACAGTTATCCTCGAAATTTAACAGTTTATAAATTGTCTTAGATATATAGAAGATAACTATACTGTATGAGAGTAAAAGAAGTTATTAATCAATGGTGGTGGAAGTGGAGAGTTTTAGTGTGAGGCATGAATGGGAAGGTATGAGTAGTTAATAGAATAAAAGGGTTTGGGGGGAAAAGGGACTCCAAAGATTCTGAAGAGTTGGTGCGAAGAAGTGAGTTGGAGATTTATATAAGTGAAGATGGTTAGAGTAGGTTTGGCTAGAAAGAGTATGATATGAATTAGGCTTAGGAGGAATGTATGATTTGTCAAGAAAAAGAGAGTAGAGGGAGTGAGATAAGTAAGAGTAAGAATGGATGAATATAATAAAGAAGGTTAAGGGGGAAGGTCGCCGAAGGAAGGCTACAGAATCTGGATTTAGAATTATTTTAAGAAAGCGTTGTCATACCATCTTATCCCACACTGTATGGATATGTTGGAGTGGTTTATATGTGATTGTTTATGTTTGTCATTTCTTTTTAAATTTAATAAACTTTTTCAAAAAAAATCACTTTAATCACATGGAATTATATGCATGTAAATAAATTTAGGATCTGCATATGATATTGTAATTTAAAGGTACAGTACTTGTCATCCGTGGTTTGAGCTTCCATGGACAGCAAGCAGTTTTTTTCAATGGGCATGAAGATGGTGGCACAAATGGGCACAGGTGCCCATTGAAAAGAACAGGACTTAAGATCCTGCATTTTTTGCTATCCGCTGGGGGGGGGGCAGAAGAGACCACCCCCATGGATAGCAAGGGACAACTGTATACTTTTAATTTTGCTAATTGTTTATGTCACAACTATTACCATTACATTCAGTAACATATGGAAATTACAATTTGTGAGTAACACTAGTACAAAAACATTACTAAGATTTCTGTATAGTGTTGTATGGGAAGAGGTGACACCATGAGTTACTGTACCAAAGTGATGCCAACTCTAGTGATGCCACTGTTAACATTCATTGTACATTCCCTACATATTTAAATTCTGCAATGCATTAAACCATGCAGTACAATATAAATGGATAATCAAAAGAGTGATCTGGCCTTTGGTGATTCATATTCAACCTCTTATCCAACAGTGATCATATAAATGATTCAGTTAAATGACACTCACAAAAAAGCAACAAAGGCAACAATATGCTTTTGTCCCTTGATACTTGAAGGGATATTTTTTTTAATGTGTGGCAGTACTGAACCACCCTGTTTCTATAACTGAAGAAGAAAGAAAGCTCTCTGTGTTTCTAGTTCTTAGGCTTTGACATTGGGTTCCATATCTCTAAAGTGGGTAATTCATAGTTAGCCTTATCTGTTGATTATACAGTACAGAGTTAAGTGGAAGGTTAGCTTAATTGCTTGTGGTATATGCTCCAGAGCTTGGAAATAACTACTTATAAATAACAACTTATTAGTAATTAGTTTCTTTCCCAATCACATTAGTGTAGCTAAAGGGCGAAGCACATGGACAATAAAGAGCAGCCTCTGGCCGCTCTGCCCACAGTTGTGCTGGGATTGCAGCAACCACATGACCCACTTCCAAAGTGGACCACTACTGCAGTCCCAAGCCACCATTGCCTGGTGTCAGATTATTTCTACTCATTTTTGATCCTGTCCAAAGGACCTGATCACAGCATCGGAGCAGCTTCCAGCTGCTTTGGGGGCATGTGTTGTTTGAATGCCACGCCCCCACAATTAATTCCCTCACAGTGGCTGGAAGCTGTTTTATTTCATAGAACCATAGAATAATAGAATTTGGCCCATGTGTTTTGGGCCTGTGTTATATTGTTATTTTAATGTAGTGAGTGGTAACTTACTTTGCTGTGGAGGCATATCTTCATTTAATGATGCATGTGTTTTAAAAAAATTATTTAAAGTATTGTTTAAATTACTTTTAAGAAACAGGAAAGCAAAGGGTTACTGCTCTAAATGCAATGTATAAAATGAACAACTTTGGTCTATAACTGTAGTAATTAATTTTCAGAGTCATTATCTCTGTTATCTATAGAGATTCATATGACATTTATGTTGTACTAAACCCACAGGTTAAGGTAAGTTCACACATCTGACTGCTTAACTTCAAACTGAATGACTTTTAGCTATTTAGATGGAGAAACTGCCAAAAGCAGACCCTTGTGCTACCTGAGGATGAGTGAAGGACAAAAGACTGACTTTGAACCTAAGATAATTTAACTTAAGCAAGTCCGTGGAAGAAGTTTCCACATGCCCTCCCACCTGCTACAGCCACATGAGTCTTGCCTGATATTTAAAAGGGGGATGGGAGTAGCTATCCTGAAAAATGTGAAGCAGCCTTTAGAGGACTGATGAAGAATTAGGCAGATTCAGGGCAAATTTCCCATCGATCAGTAGCCCTTATACTCTAATATTAAGATGTGAGGACATTGGTAGAGGAAGGAACGTGAGGCATTACTCCCATGAACATCCTAAATTGGTGATTCTCAATCTTTAGTCCTCCATATGTTCTGAACTTCAGCTCCCAGATTCCCTGACCACTAGCCAGATTTTCTGTGAGATGAAGTCTGAAACACATGGAGGAATAATATATGAGAACCACTGTCTTAATAAATATATCTTAAGATCCAAGCCATGATGTGTCTCCTGCCATTAGCTGCATAATGCATCTCTGAGATAACATGATGCTTATTCTGTTTTGGTATCGTCAAAGAACTAAATCTCATATTCACATACCAAAAAGCTGTGTCTTGAAGTCCCATTACCATTAAGAATTCTTTCATCTTTTTTTCCTTTTCTGTCACAATATGGATGGTCAAGAAATAGCCAAATGGTGAAAAGGCAATCACAAGGTAAGTTAGTATGACTATGCGAACAAAATCATTTGTTTCCACAACAGCAGACTTTCCCATCATGATGGCTTTTGTTGATTCCAGTTCCTCCAAAACTGAATGATTGGTCTTTAACTAAGAAAAAAAAAAGTTTAAACCAGTTTTTACATTATTGCATCAGCTATTTTAACAGGACATTTTTATTTCTAAAATAAACTGTAACACTAAATATACCAGTTTGTTTGCTTTACTTATCTTATAATCTGACTAGCCACTTGCAATAAAAATTGAAACAACGGATTTCAGAAAAACATTCTGGCTATAGTACACATTCATGCTGAATTCTTGACATTCTAACAATTTGAAGAAAATGTCAACATTTATTCCTATCTATGAATATGTTAGAGAGCTTTAGTAATCCATATCCATACAAATCAATACAGAATGATTATACTATATAAAGTATGGCCATATCAGTCATTAACCAGCATCTCAGTAATTTAAGGGTGAAACAGACCACTCCAAAGGGGTGGCTTTAAGCCACCCCTTCTGAAGGTGGATTGGGGTTGCGGAAACTGCACGCCACGTCCCTAATCCACCTTTCTGCCAGATGAAAAAGAAGAGGCAAACAGACGCTCCTTTTTGCACCGGCAAAAATCCGGCTTTTCCTCCTCGTCGCAGCTGGAAACTAGCTTTAAGGTGCTCCAGCAGCATGCAGAGTGTAAACGTTGCACTGCCAGAGAGCCCAGAAGCTGGCCCACTTCCAGGCAGCTGAGTGGCTTGAAGCTGGCTTCCATACATCTTGGGAGCATGCATCATCTGTACACCACACACCCAAGATGCTTGGAAGCCGGTTTTTTATGACAGTCTGTTTTGCAGCTTACTTTTAAAAAAGGTAAAACAGAGGTGAGTATAGGGATGTAAAGAATATTTGCAGTTATTTATTTCTTGGTGGAGAAGGACAGGTTGCTTACCTGTAACGGTATTTCTTCGAGTGGTCATCTCCGAATACATACAAATGGGTTTCACTGCGCCTGCGCAGTGCTGCTCGGAACCTACTGGAATCACTGGGCAAAGTTTACTTTGCAACATATAGAAACTTTTTGGCGGTAACTCCGCCCACCCATTATAAGGCCCCTGCCTTCCCGCTCTTTTCCCCAGTTCCTAGCTGCTTCAGGGAACTTCGCTCGCTTTAGCTTGCAGTTGGAATCACTCTTTGCCTCCGGCCCCCGGTAACTTCGGAAGGTGCCCGTCCAGGACCCGCACTCCTCCTGCCTGTTGTGCCTCGGCCAGAACCATGACACCAAGGCCTGTCCGCTCTGCAGATCCCTCTCTTCTCAGGCCCGGAAAAACCGTGAGTCCCGGCTTACTTCGGCGATTGCCCTGGGCAAGGTGCAAGAGGGAGGTTTGCGTTCGTCTTCCGTCCCGCCTTCCGCGCCCCCGGCTTCATCTTCTTGGGCCAGTGTGTCCAGCGTGACATCCGCAAGGGCCGCCGTTTCCAGCGTGGTGTGTGTCCCGGCCGGGACAATTCCTCCCACCACCTCCGATGTGGCCCGTGGCTCGAAACCACCCAGCGCCACCGACAAACCCTCCAAGCGCCCCCACAAGTCTTCAGGGACTGAGGGTACCGAGCCGGCCTTCAAATCGACGAAGAGACCGGAGGGCTCGCACGCGAAGAGAGGTACCGAAGCAGAGGTCCAACTCGCTTCGCCTTCGTCCTCCAGGGCGTCCAAGGCATCTCGCCACGCTCCAAAGCCAAAGGAGCCGGCTGTGCTTTCGGGAGCGACCCACGTCCCGTCACCGGACAGGGCAAGGTCTCTAAGACCCTCCTCTTCAGGAGCGGCGGCTGTCCTCCTGGATCTTCCGGACAATCCTTTCTTCCCACCGGAATAGACTCCGAGGCCGGGAAAGAAGAGGCATCACGACAAGACGGGTCGTGACCCTGCCTCTAAAAGGGCTAAGCCGTCCAAAGATCAGCCCGGTACCGACCCACCGAAGGCTAAGGACAAGAGGCGTTCTCCTTCCAAGAAGGCCCGCGCCTCCATTCCGGCGGCTCCCCATGATCCAGAGCCTACGCCCGAGGCTCGGCTGACTCCGGTACCGGACACGCCACTGCCTCAGCCCACCATGGACTTTGTCCATGGGACGGAGGACACCGTTCCTCCTCTCTCTCCGGAACAACGGTCGCCTCCCCACTCCGGGAACGACGACTACGAGGACCCGCCCCGTAGACAGCAGATACCGGACCTGTTCCTCGACACTCAGACGGGCCGGTACTACATGTCGGTATCGGAGGACAGAGCCATCAGGGAGTTCACCAGACTGAACCCCCATCCAGCAGACCCTCAGCAGGGCACCTCGTCCAGATCGGTCCCGACCGTATCCGTGTACGAGAGGCCGCCATCTCCACCTCGAAGGCACTCACGCTCCTCGACCGACCTTGTCCCGGTCCGACCAAGATCCCAAGTCAGAGTGATGGATGCCCTCTCCTCTGACTTGGAAACCCATTTGTATGATTCGCAGAGACCACGAAGAAGAAATAGGGTTTCAACTGATCAGGCAACACCACTGGGAAAACAACAAAACAGTGTTTCCTGTGAAGGGGATGCATTTTTAAAAAGTTTATCTGTACATAGAAGATTTCAGGATGCATGAACAGTGGGAGAATACTGTACAGAAATGTTTATTCTCTCTTGCAGCAGGGAGAAAACTACAGAAATTACTCATCTTTGCATGATAGGACAATAGTCAAGGATTTTTATCCTTAGGTGAGAGCCATAAGGCCCTCCAGATGTTGGACTGTAACTCCTAGCATGTCACCTTTGGCCATGCTTGACAGAGCTGATGGGAGGAACATATGATCTTCATCCCTCTTCTAAAGTAGAATTCTAATATATAACCATGGGTTCTTACAATGTATCATTTCACTGGGCATTGGAAGCATATATACAGGCTTCAGTCCTAGGTCCAATGACCCTCATAGGATACTGTTAAGGATGGAATTGGCAGATGAGATTTTTAGCAATTTCCCCTTGGTCCTTTCCTACCATAGGATATTGTACCTAACAAATCTCTTTCAAAGAGCCAGAGAATCTTCTAGAATGTTACTGGGAACTGTAGAATAAAACAACACACATCTTCCCCCTATTCCCACTAGAACAAGCCTCCACTTAAGTGTCTTCTATGGACAGAAAAGCTCTCCCATTCATGGAAATACAATTTAAATTCAAGTCATACTTTAATACATGGACTTACACTGTCCACAGTTAACCAGTGCTCCTCTAGCAGCAGCTATTCACAATAGTCTGCCACATACATGATACATCCAGGCAAGGTTGGCACTGAAATCCTTTTGGAAACCATTATAAATTTAACAGTCATATATAGAGCCACCTGTTATTGCCATGCATCAGGGAGAAGTACTGAGAATTTTCTCAAAAGACAGGAAAAGATGTCAGTTTTTTAAAAGACCTTAAATAATTTAGAGCTAAACAATACTAATTAGTGACTCTTCACATTCCAGTTATTTACCTTTATCAGCAGTGCATCAATACAGATCTGCAGTGCTGCAAATTCATATTCCCAGTATGCATTAGCTTCACAGTTTGGAGAAGAGCTTGAACAGCTGGCTACCAACAACAACAATAACACCCAAAACAAATAATGAGAAGCAAAACCTGGAATTGTTTTGTTTGATAACTGTTCAAAAAGCATTAACACTGGAAGGCTGACATCAAATTTCAAAGTTCTGATGCTAAAAAGATCTATGCAATCATTTTATCCCCACTATTCTAGCTCTAATGCTGGCATGGATAGATTGTTCTTTGGTTGCCTATCAGAGGATATCATAAAATTATTTTTTGGTTTTCTTATATTGCTATACCTTCACCTAGGAAACACTTAAGAACTTTACAAAAATAAACATTTTGGAAGACTGTTGCATAGGACTAAATCCAATGGCTAATTCCAACTACAGCAAACCCACTGAATCAATACAAACTTGGTATATTCACACATTTAAATTCCACTGAGTCAGTAGGTCTACTCTAGCTGGGATTAGCAAATGGATTTAGACAGTACCTGGGAGTAATTCCCACTGAATTAAGTGGAACCTTCTTCTTAATAGGCATATATATATATATATATATATATATATATATATATATTACATGGCTAGACAGTTTGCTTCAGGCAAAAAAAAATATTCTCTTCAAAACACTGACACAACAGTAATCAAAGTCAAATTTCTCAATTTAACACCTTTAAAAATAACAAGTACACATTATTTATATATTTATTTATATTTACTCTTTGATTTCACATGAATTGAAGATGATGGAAGAAGTCCCGATGAAAATTTGAGATGATAGGACATGGAGTCATTGAAAATTATGCCTACAAATTTTTCTGAGCTTTGGAGACTAGCCTCTTCCATTTCTTCCTCACTCAAAAATTCTACGGCATCTTTTCCTGAAAGGTAAAACAATATCATACTTGTGTTTCTTTTGTTTTGTATAAGTCAACTTTAAGGCAAGATAAAGTCTTTAAAAGCTCAGTTTATACTCAAGAGAATTAAATACTTTTCCATGCAGAGAACATTGACTACTATTACTTGCAAATAAATACTAAAAAAGGCAAATCAAATTTATGTAATGACAGAACATTGTGAAAACTTACAGTACCTTCCATGCAGTATTCTGAAAACAGTTTGTGCATTATTTTTCTTGTTGTATCATTCCCTGATGTGTAGCCAAAAATGAAATTAACATATCTGGAACGATTGGGAAGATTTGAATCGGGCACTTCATCATGTCTTTTGTTTGGCTGTATCATGCTTATTATTATTAGTAAACCTAACAAGGTAATTGGAATCAGGACTTCCTGCATAAAATGAAACAAATTTAATGAAAAAGGTAAAAGAGAATTATGAATACATTCCTGAACACAGATCCTACAAAATCTATATGCTTATGCACATGTAACTGGGGCAGGGATGCAGACTTAAAACCAATTATAAATCTACCGTAATTATACACATATTTTGCATACCAATAATTAACAGTGCAATAATTGACAGTGTTTTTAAAACATTTTTAAACTGCATTTTTACTGGAATTTTGGAGATATTTTACAAACAAAAACAAAAGAAGCATAATCAAACTGCAGCAAATAAAGGTATGTGCTTAGACTTGAGCACCAATATTATGATCCTCTATCAAGACATCAAACACACAAAAAAATTCATGGGTTTTACTTTACCTGAATCAGCTGTCAAAAAAATTTGAACATGAAATGAATTTATAGGAAGGAAAAATGTGACTGTGCAAGACACTAGTACTGTACTATAATCTAATGCTATCAAAGCCAGCTTCCATTATCCTTTATAGCAGTGATTAAATATAGGCATTGTTGTTGCTTTCCAACTGATAGTTTTGTTCACTTCAGCTTCCTGAAGAAAAAATAAGGTAATGAGGTCTATGTGTCCAGCGTTTCTGAAGCTTTATGCAAAAACATTCAATGTGGCTTGTTTTGCATTATGTGCTGCAGTAATTTAAAGGCCAGGTCACAGCCTTTTTTCACCTTTTTAAGATACTACACCCCCCCATAATCTTTTAAATATTATTGAGAAATATATTTACGGACTCTGTGTATCTTCAGCAACTGCAACCATCTCTGTGCTAATTTTAAAGCCCATTTTCTAATTCTTGCACAGCTGATTCCTACCATATTGTTGATTTTTTAATAACCCAGGCTCTGTAAGTTCACTTTCACTGCCGATTTGAATTCTGTGAGTAGTTACATTAAGTGTGAGACTACTATCTAATTTCTGTGCACAGGGAGATAGCTTTGCTCTGAAGCAATTCATAGAATGGATTTTTTTAAAAAAAGAATCATGGATCAATGTTTAATGTACTTTTCTTTATGGCAGCTAGCTGTTAGAATAAGGGTGAACATCTGTGGAAAACTAAGGGACTGGCTCCCACAGAAAATATCACCCCGAATGCAATGGATTTTAATAATCATTTTAAAGCATGGTGCTACATACATACTACTTTGAACTATTTTTCATTTGATATAATTCAACTGGGTTTTTTAAAACAAGAAGACACACAACCATTTGTGATCAGCTCACCTGTATGCTAATTTTTTTAGTCCTCCATTTAACTAGGCAGTTCTTGTATAAGAGTGCTCTAGTTTGTCGCCACACTCCTACTTGTCTTGTAACATCTGAGGACATTTTTAATGATTAGCCTAAAAAGTAAACACAGTACATGTGGTGTGATGTACATCAATGATTCTTATATTTTTTTTCCAAATAGCGAACATTCATATCTACACTATTCTGCCAATTTTTACAGGAATTTTTTTCCATAACTACTGATCAATGAGTGAAAAGGGTAAACTACTGGAGAATAAGACAACTTGTGTTGGTGGTAAAAAGATACATAACAGAAGGGATATGATATGAAATGAAACAAATAAGAAATTGCAGTTCTGAAAGTGCTCTATGGTGGTCCTACTTCAGGCTCTACTTAACCATTCAAATTTTTCTTCTTCCAACATTGTACGCAACTACCGTATATTCTATAATCCCATTGATGTGACAAAACAATCACATCCAGTGATTCCTCCCCAGAATGTATTCTGTCCCTCTCTTGCCTTGTTCAACCAAACCCTTACTTTCTAGCCTGTTGTACAGGGCCTTGCGCAGGGATGCTGAGGTGGGGGTTGTGCGTCCCCAGCCTGGTTTAGCCTTACTTCTCATGTTGCAACAAATGGCTGTATAGGGCTTTTGCTTTAAGGAATTTTAATTATGGAATGTTTGAATGCTATATTGAAATTAGCATCTATCAGTGTTGTATCACATCCACTGAAATTTCTTCTACCCAACTGTAAAAGTGCTGTCTTATTTTCATGGAGCCACCCTAGGATCATTTGAATAGATTCATTCCTTCATTCCACACCTGCTGAAAGAAGAAGCAACCGGATAGTGAAGTCTTCATGGCAAGCCATGAAGTCTGGAATCACTCACTGTAAATAAGATCTCAGTGTGCATACTGCAATTTTCAAGACAAACAATCTTGACGTTTCCAACACTAAGCCAGACACAAACACTGCAAACCCTCACATCTTTCTAAAGCAAGGGTGGGCAAACTAGATGTTTTTAGCCAATAACACCCAGAAAGCACACACAGAAGTGAGAAACTATGGGTACTGCAACCCAAAAACACTTGAAGGCCACAGGAGCCCAGGTACATAATTTCAGTATTAGCACTCATCAGACAGGAAAGCTGTAAGGAAACAGAATTCTTATAAAAATATAAGAACTCTGTTTGAAGTTATTCTTCTCTGATGCTGTGCAAGGAACTCAAACAGGCATATCTGGGACAGCCTGCTTCATCTACAGAGTGGATGCCTGGAAAATGGGAGGTGTGCTCCTATATTTTTATGGAACAAAATACATGTTAAGCCATGCTGTTATTTTTAAAAAGCTTTTAATTTGCCCAGCTCATGCGTTTCAGGTTTTCTTCTGCATTTAATGCATGCCAGACTGGTCAGTAAATTTTGGGGAACAGATTTTTTTAAGACCAAGCACTGACCAACAGCACCTGAAAATATGCTGTTAAAGGCCCACAATGGGAGAAAATCACCCTCTTTTACCTCCTTTGATTCTGATCATTCCCCTCCTCCTCCAGGTCTCTCTTTATTCCCAGCAAGGATTGGAAGTACATATTATTTATGCAGTAAATTTCCAAAACCCTTCCAAAAAGCTTTATTCCAGCTGTCATTCTGGGGGAGGGGATGCTCTCCCAGATGGCCTCCACCCTCCTCCCCAACCAAAATACTACTCATCTTTTACCTGTTATTCTTCCGGCCTTGCAGATGTCACCAGAGCCTGGTAAACTCTGTTCCTTTTTAGAGGAGCTAGGTGTTAATGCTTAAAAAAAAAATACAACCACCACCACCACTAATGTGGACCAACCTGTAGGGGCTAAAAACAATAGGGGAAATGTACCAGATCCCACGCTCTTCCGAGCATCAGCATCAGAATTCTGTCTCCGAAAGTTGCTTGCACCATCAGCCGCGCCCTGTTCACTGCAGTCTGTGGGGCTGAAGAGAGCAATCTGCAGAAGCAAGCAAGCAAGCAGCTGGAAGCCAGCCTTGAAGCCAGATCAGTGTTAAAGGAGGCCAGGATAACAGGCGTCAGAGCAGGGAAGCAGCCAGATCAAAGCATCTCAGGTTTCCACTTGTTTTCACTTTCTGCCAAGTCACTTTGGTTCCAAAGAGGCATTAAGTGGAGCAGTGCAACAGCCAGAAAGAGCACCTTAATGCTCCTCTTTGCTCGCCCCAGTTCTTGCCTTTGGCTCTCCATGCTGTCCAGCCCCAGTTGGCCCTTTTCAACCAAAGAGGCAGTCTGTGAGCAGGGTGACCAGATGTCCTCAGTGCAAAGCAGGGCCAGGCACCACAAAACGTAGGGCCTTTAACAAAAAAAGGGATGAGATTACAAAACAAAAGCTAAAAACAGTCATAGGAGTTTATCACACTGGGGCTAATTTCAGCATTAAAGAGAGATTAAAGCATCCCGCAAATAAAGCGAAAATGGCGAGTTACTGCGCAAATGATTAGCACACACAATTGTGCAAATAAAGTGATATCAGAAATGCATTGCTGCTGAAAACCTGAAAGTAAAAAGATGTGTGTTATTGCTTCTTTGTGACCACTTTAATGGCAGGTTTTGTGCAATGTTGTGTAAAATTGTTTCTCGTAATTATGCAATTTCCCCCAGATATGCATGGGGTAAATTCCCAATCTCCTTCATGTGATAAACTCCATAGAAAAGTAAATTCATGCTTCTTAGTCATGCTCAAAACAGAGAACCTTTTGGAATTCCTCCTGGACAGAAGGCGGAAATGGAAGATGTACCCTGGAAAAAGACGATGTCGAGTCCCTCGCTTGTGAGGAAGGAAATTTCAACCAGTAGCACCAGCAGCAGCACCAGCCATGCAAAGAGTCATGGGCTGTATCTGCACTGCAGGAATAATGTGGATTGACACCACTTAAACTGCCATGGCTCGATGCTATGGAATTATGGGAACTGTAGTGGTGTCAAACTGGATTATTTCTGCAGTGTGGATGCAGACCCTAGTCTTCTGATTTCCTGACTCCATTCTCATCAGTGTTTGAGCCAAGGGTAGGGGAAGCTCTGGTGCCACAACCAACTGCAATTCCCAGAATTCCACATCACTGAGTTGTGGCAGTTAAAGTGGTGACAAACTGGATTATTTGTGCAGTGTGGATAAGTCCGAGGTGGGTGTTAGAGAAAAACAGGTCTTGAAGCAGAACAGAAGGCGAGGCAAAGCGCCTCCTTTTCCCCACTCGAATCCACCCTATCTATGAGCTGATTTTTATTTAATGATTATTATTCATAACTATTTAGTTTAATGATGATTATTAGCCTAATCACTCCGGCTGCCTTTGCTGCCAGAGCAGCCTCAGGATTCCTCCTGAAGGGGAAAAAGGAGATGCATCCCAGCAGCAGCATCTCCTCATCCTTGGTGCTTTCTCCAGCTCCATCTTGAGGCGCCTCCCAAGAAAAAGGGTCCTCCTGTCCTGGGGGAAAGGGAAGAGGGCCCAGCCCACCCCAAGGCTCCTCTGGGCCAGATGCCCTCCTCCTCACAAAGGAGGACCAGGCACTGCCAAATGGAGGACGTTCAAGAAAGAGGGAGGAGGAGATCACAATTCAAAAGCCAACCCCCCCCCCCATTCCTCCAAATACAAATCATGCTCAAAATGGGAGACAGTCTGGAATTCCTCCTGGATGGAAGGCTGAAATGGGGGGCATGGATGTCCTGCAAAATGAGGATATGCCTGGTCAGCCTGAATCCTCCTGGAGAGAAAGGCTGGGATGGAGGAGCTGTCCTGGACTAGGAGGGCATATATGGTCACCCTTATCACTCCTGGACAGAAAGATTGACAGGGAGGACATGTCCTGGGAAAGGAGGTCCTGTGGCCACCCTGAATCCTCCTGGAGAGAAAGGCGGGAATGGAGGACCGTGTTCAGCCTGCCCAAGGGCCCCTCCATTTCCCTCCCTCCCTCCTTCCTTCCCAGTCTCCTTCTGTCCGCCCAAAGGGCTCCGCTCCTCCTCCGAGGCAGCCACCGCGCGGAACTTGGAGCTCCCCCCCGCCCTCAGGGAGGCCTTCCTCCAGAAAGGCCTAGGGCTCCTCCTGGCAAGCGCCGCCCTCCCTCGGCCTCGGATGCAGCAGGAAAACAACCAGGCCCAGCAGCAGCAGCAGCAGGGAGAGGCAGGAGGAGAGGCAGGCCCCGGCCGTGGAGGCTGAGGGAGAGGGAGCCATGGGAGAGACTACTCTGCTGCAATTCCTTCCTTGTTCTTTTTCTTTTGCCCAAAGTCTTCCTTGTTAATGGCGGTGTGTTTTAAAACACTAGTCTTCTTAGGTATACTTCGCATGACTATTATCCGAATAAAAATGTTCATTTACAATGCTTTATCATTCTTTGAAAGGTCTACAGAGACGTGTTTACTGCCTCAAGAAAAGCTGACTATGGCTGTTTGCATGGTTTCAAATCAGATCCCTCTGAAGGCATATATGTAGGCCCTGGGAAAGCCACAGTCGCCCACTTAGCCTCTGCCATGGAAGGTAAATACATTGGGCTGCTCAATTCAAGGTTTGCTCAGAAGTCTCACCTTTTCATACTAGTTTGAGAAAGGACTTGAGAAAGCTAAACAGAGGCGGGATACACACCACCCAAAAAGGGCCACCTAAATGAAGACTATTGGAATGACAGGTTTTTGTGCATATGTGTGTGTATGTATATATGTGTGTGTGTGTGTGTACACACACACACACACACACACACACACACACACACACACACAGTATATATACAATCAGCTATAACCACAGCATTTTCATAGCACCGTTAACTCTGCTGCAGAGAGAATTTTAGCTGGACAAAATTTAAGGCATGATTGATCCAAAAGTTACTTGCAGTGTGTTAAATATTTGCAATATGTTCTAGGAAAATCTGCAAATGGTAGACGTTCTCCTCATGGCATGAGAACTGCAGACCTTGGTTCCTGTCTTCTTGTATGTAATGCTAGTTCCATATAGGAATGCTGAAAACCAGGCATATATTTGGGTAGTTATGCTCTTAAGAAGCCTCCAGGGTAAAAGGTTAATAGGCCAGTCCACCTCAGAGCTTGGCCTGCTTGAACTGTCCCTTCTGCTGCATCACTTGTCTTTCCTCTGGTTCTCAGTAGGTAGGCTGGGGGTCCCACTGTTAGCGACAATTGTTAATACTGTAGGAGTGTGCCTGGCTGCATCTACACTGCAGAATTAATGCCATTTGACAACACATGAACTGCCATGGCTCCATGCTGTCGAATTCTAAGATTTCTAGTTTTGCGAGGTATTTATCATTCCCTGTCAGGGAGCTCAGGTGCCAGAAAAACTACAAATCCTAGGATTCAGTAGGATGGAGCCATGACAGTTAAAGTGGTGTCAAATTGCAATGTGGCAGCAGCCCCTGACTGCAAAAGCAAATCCATGAAAGCTGTAAGTAATGAAAGTGTAGGGCTGTGTTGGTTCTTCTCCAGTTTTGTCTCCTTCTCTGTTCCCTGAGGTATAGACAACCATTCCAATAAAGTGATTCAGTGCTGATAGCATTATCATTCAAATAAATTATTCAGATCTTTAAAATGCCACAGTAAGCATTCAAAAATGCTTTCGTACTAACAGCAAAGTTTCAACGAGGCACGTCAGTGGTAATAGCTCACAACAAAGCTCTAGTAAGGAACAGCAGTACTGATCACTTTATACGTAATAAAAATACATTATTCAAATACTTGGAGCATAACAGTAAGCTGATCTTTAAATCCTTTAACATGCAAGTCAAGCAGCTCCAAAAACTGCTTTCTCTCTCTTTGTATAACTATTTCCATAAGAATAATTCATGGAATGGATCAGTGCAACATAAATGAACATTACAGCACGTGAAGCTGGCTTCTGGGCATCTTGGGGGCGTGCATCAAACCAGCCCTAAATCCACCTCTCAAATTGTTGGAGCAACGCACAAAACCTCCGTAGCAGAGCTTTTCAGACTGTGGTACGTGGGTTCCATTCATATGGTCCATGGAGTGACTGACAACCCTGTACTTGCACTTTAGGTCAATTAAGATAAAAGTTATGTGCATGAGTGCGCATGCACACACACAGTTTCAAAAGATTTATTAAGGGATTTGCTCAAACCTGCAGAACATTTCAAATTGCCTGCAAATAAAATAAAGAACCATATTCTTGCTGGCTGCAATAAAATATATTATGGAAAAGCAGCCCTCCCAACTTCCAAGCTAGTCAAACCAATCAGATTCAAAGGTCATACTGAACCAGATGTACATGGAAGAGTTATCCAGAAAAAGAAGACTGAAAAAATGACCTGGAAAAACTAGCCAATCCAGCCTCTTCACAAATAGCAGTGGATAGACAAAAAATTCTATAAATCATAAAATGTCTTCCAAATGCATGGGAGAGGTAGGCGCAGAGTACAATAACTCTCTGGCATATGGTCTGATACCCTGTTACTGAGAAATGGGAGACAGTGGCCTCTGTGGTGCTCCTCCCATTTCTCAGCTAAAACAAAAGTAGGAGGAAATGGCTGTGATTCCCTTGTGTTTCTCCTCCTTGGAGAAAACTCCTTCTATGTTTCCAAGAAATCTCATCTGTTGATAAATAGTACTCACAATGGACAACAGTGACAATAACATTAGAAGGAAAGCACCAGAGCGATGAGACAACAAGCCTGGGAAGGTGGCCAGATATTCACAACTGGAGACATAATATGACAGAGCAGTGGTTGCAGCACCAAGGATAGCTCCAAGTGAAAGCTTTGTTCTGAAAAGTGCAATAATGTCCTAAATTGTTTTTCAAAACAGCAATGCTTTATTCTGCCAGCCAAAATTCACAAAACACATGATACAAGCTTTCAAAACTCCACTGGTTTCTTCATCAGGCAAAGGTGTTTAAAAAATCATACAGGAGAAAAAAGCTATACAATGACATTAGTCACAGGCCTGCATTTTCTCAAGATGGTGTTGTGTTGTTCTGTGAAGGGTTATCTATGCAGAAGATCGAACAGAGCCTTGAAAGTGATGTTGTGTTTGACTTACTGCAAGATTTCTGTCTAGGTGGACAAGTGCAATCAGCAAATGGGTTGGCTTGGTTTGGTTTGCCTGGACGTTGGTGGTCCATGCAGTTTTACTATAATATGCTACTAGAATGAACTGAAAGATGTCATTTGTGTGAAAGTATTGTGCCTTATTGTGTCAGCACCATCTTGGCCAGTGTGCTCTGTGAATTAAGCTAATTTGGCATTCTTGGAAATTGGTATATATGGCAGTGAGTTTTGTGTCTCGATGCATAGGTCCCATCTCATCCTTTGTGAATGAGAAATTGAAGTGGATTGGTATCTTCAGAAATGACTATTCCAGACTCTTTCCCAAGAATACTGTTTTTTGATTGTGGTGAATAACAGAGGGCAGATTATCTCAAGGTTTTGTGAATTATTTTATCATTCTGAGAAAGCACAGTGAGTCCGGCTTATTTGGATTGTTTGGAAGTTGACCAAACACCTGAGCAGACAGACCAAAATAAAGCTGCTTCGGGTCACTTTGGAGGTATGCTGTTTAAATGACACACGCATCTTAAGAGGCCAGAAGCTGTGACAAAGCCGTGCTCCAGTCCTTAGTGTGGCTTTGGCGTGGCTTCCAGCCTCTTAGGACGCATGCATTATTTAAACAGCATACCTCCAAAGTGACCTGAAGCAGCTTTATTTTGGTCTATCTGCTCAGGCCCCAAGTTGTTTTCCAAAGTATTGCTTAATTTCCCTAACAGATGGGTTTTCTGGAAGATTCCTGTATCAGGGCATCATACCTACCTAGTTTTCTGTGGTGTGCCAGTTTGCTTGGGTTTGGTGTCTTAGAGCTAGCTGAACCTGACATCTGAAACTCTTTGATGGGCTGCAGCCTTAGCTAGCATGACTGGGTGTCCTAACATGTCAGTGTTCTTTTGCTTGAGGTCAACACTAATACCAGAAGGACAGCTTGCATTCATCTCCAAACTTTACATTCTAAAAGTTTAAAGGAAGAGCTAATAGCACTGCCCATATTTTCAATTTGGGATCCATAGCATGCCAGGAGGCTCATAGATGGTCAATGAAAAAGGTAAAAAAATGTTTTTCCCCTTTGATATCTTTCCTTATTATTTTCAATTTTTCCTATTAAGTTGAGCTTTCTGACTTATGATAACCCTACGGAAAATGTATCATGGGGTTTTCTTGGCAAGTTTCTTCAGAGGTTTGCCACTGCCATCCTACGAGCCTGAGAGAGTGTAACTTGTCTAAACTCACCCAGTGGGTTTCCATGGTTGAACTGGGATTCAAACCCTGGATTCCAGAGTCGTCGTCCAAGGCTCAAATCACTACACCACACTGGCTCAATTTTAAATTAATTACATACAAAAATGATCAAACATAAACCTTTATTTCATCTTTCAATGATAATGGAACAAATTCATTATTGTTTTCCTACAGTTAGTTATCATCAGTACAATGCTAAATATAAAGTTCTGGTGCATCTATTTCAATCAAAGAAAGAACTTCAAAATGGAACACAGAAAAAAGGCAACCCACCAAAGATGTGGCAGATCTGTGGTATGTTGAAACTCAACAAAAACAACCAAGATTGTGCAATGATTTTACATGCCATACACAAATAAGAAACGTACAAAGAGATTTACACATTTGGTTTTTCACAATTTGCATTTGTAAAAATGAAAGAAAACTATTTGTGCAAACAATTCAGATGTACCTGTGCATGCAGTATAGGCTTCTATGCAACTTGCAACCATGACACAATTTAGTTTTGTCATTCAAAACAAACAACGATATACAGAGTTGGTAGTCCTATAGTATATTTTACATTAATGGGCTTGTATTTAGATTTTGTCAAATGACAAACAGGAATTCAGAGTGGCGTAAAGTGCAAGTACAATACATTTTTGTGACAAAAGTACTGCTTTCAAATGAGAGAAATGCTGATTATACCCATCTTACTTCTAATATTAATGATAATGTGATTGGTGTTCAGACCACATGAGATGAAAAGGCTGGGTGGAGGGGGGCTAGGGGATAAATGCACCAATCACTTATTCTGATGTATGATTGCTTAAAAGAAAAACAACACTGCAGCAAGTAAGTTGACAAATACTTCAAACATTAACTTCCAACTCAAGTATTGCACAGCTTCATTAAAAAGCATACAAAGGAAATTACCATAAAAATTTCCACCAGAATGATAAAAGTTTCAAAAAGAAACATATAGATTAAATTCAAAGTATATTATTTAGTGGCTTATTACAAGTCAAAATGTACCTAAATTCTGAGCCATCTAAATAATGACTACTAAAAGACAGGTAGTTTCAGGTTAAACGTACATAAAACTTATGATTAAATTTACATAAAAATTGTGCAGAATTTGTGATAAAAATTTCAAGGTAACTTTAAAAGAGGTGAACATGGCGTTTAGCAAAATATTATTCTGGAAAATGTCCGTGTTGAACCAGTGATTAGCTGCAAATATCTGTTAACTGATGTAAAAAAAAAAAAAATACTCTTCCTACTTCTAGAGATTATGGTTCCTGAAATCAAACTCCTTAAAATGTAGCACATGTAATAGGCCATGTAATTAAATTATTGAACCAGCTGTAGTTTTTTAGTACTAATAATACAGATGTCACACACTGTGTGTCAATGAAATATAGTACATGAGTTTCTAGAATAGAAAACTTATATTAAATTCTATGTTACCATCTTTCTGCCATTACAAAACCTCTACCTAAAAAAAGCAAGTCATAGACCAAAGACATTTACCATGTTGGTGTATGTAAGGCAAATTAGGTGAATAGGCTCAATTTTGCATGTTTAAATGTGGGAATCAGTATTATTATACTCTGATTTGCTTTGGGAATATGCTTCTATTATTCATAGTGCTCAGTGTACACACCAAAAGAAGAAAACATTTCAAAATGACAAGAACAATTCTTCTGAAAAATCCTAAAGAATGAATCAGTTTAATTCTACAACATGGGACAGATCAGAAAACAACTCTCTCTGCCTGGGCTCGTTCCCACCAAAGCGTGGTGTTTAGTGTTCCAAAGCTGTCTTCCTCCTCTTGCTCTTTGGCAAGTTCCACAAACACCTAAAACGAACAAGGATTTCATAAATACATTAAGTACAAGTAGAGTCCATGTGAAGTTGGCTGAGTTAATTGCAGCACAATTAATAGAGTTCCAATTCCTCACAGCAGTATAATGACTGACAATATGTTAAAAAATCTTTTGTGCATTTGGAAGACTATTTTAAAAATCAGTATCAGTTGTAATTCAGTATCAGATATGACAATATAACCTGGGAACATAGCTAACTTATAGATAAAAAAAGACAAATTATTTTAAAGCAATAAAATCTAAAATGTAAGGCCGAGAATCATGTTTTGTGTAAGGTCTCATGATTTTTAAAGTCTGTTTAAATTACCTGTTCAAGTGTTGCTTGGGAGAAGCTGTACTCCTCAATATCGAAGGCATGCTTTGCTATTAAAAATGTTAGAAAGAACTGTTATGTTCCTCAACAGAACTTGTGCAACTAAATCACTTTATATGATCATGCATTTTAAAACAGCAAATTATCCATCCTAATGTCAATAAAAATTGGTCAGCCTGATGCTCCGCAGGCACTATGATATCCACACACATCTCTTGTCATGTTCTGATTTGTACATGCAAAGCTGTATCTGGGATGCTTAAATCCTGCTGTTTCTTAATAACAGAGTGACTAGATCTACACTGTAGAAATAATGCAGTTTGACAGCACCTTAACTGCCATGGATTAGTGCTATGGAATCCTGGGATTTATGTTTTGTTGTGGCACCAGAGTTCTCTGATAAAGAATGGTAAATATCTCACAAAAGTATAAATCCCAGAATTCCAATGCAATAGCAGTTAAAGCACTCTAAACTGAATTCTTTCTGGGAAAACCACTATATGAGTTTCTGAAAGGTATGCACCTTCTGTTTCTTAGGAGACTTTGGAAGATCTCAGTAAGTCAAATGTAGTGTGTGGCCATGAGAAAATGTAAAGTTAGGGCTGAAACAGATGGCCTGGTAAAGCCAGCTTCTAGCCAGCTCGGGGGCATGGTGTTTAGACATGACATGCCTGAGTCGTCTGGAAGCCATGCTGGCAACTGCATGCTAGCCAGCTTCCGGGCGACTTGGGAGTGTGGCGTTCAGACACTACTCATCACAGAGCCAGCAAAAAGCTGGTTCTAGAGGTGAAAGGGTGGCTTTTTTCCACCCCAAATAGGAGCAGACTTTTTCCGCTCCTATTTGGAGTGGAAGCTGGCCAGACTGGAGCCATGGCGTGCAGTTGCCGTGGCCCCAATCTGGCTGTCAGGTGCGGCATCATGCTGCCCCTTCAGAGTTGTCTGTTTTGCCGCTTAATTTTTCAGGAGCAAATCCTGCACTTCTTTCTCTAAAATTTAATTCACTTTATTATGTCCCATGAAATCAGAATTGAAAGTCTAGCCAATGAAGCAGAACTTCATTTGGTTGAGAGTCGGAGATAACATCTCAGTTAATAGAAGCTTTAATAAAGAGTTCTTTATATCTAGGGAATTATGTTCTGGGACAAAATGATAATGAGAAGGGTACTGATAATGTGCAATTATCAGGAGAGTTGGGTACCTAATTGAGAAACCAGGTGAAGAAAGTTCTACCACAATTAGTTTACTTAGTAAATTAGTGTCTCACCTTCCTCCAGTCTGGAAAAACATAGTGCAAGGGAATGGACATCCTCCCTTGGAATTTTATATGCCAAAATTGAGGCAAAACTGCAACATAAAAAAAGCACACATTAGCACATAACATGCTACACCTCTAGTAATTACAAGTGGTTTGATGGATGGAACAGCAGTTAGGCATTTTTATCTCATGTCTTCTTAGGACCCAGAATAATGGATGCAAGCTACAGGAAAAGAGATTCCACCTCAACATTAGGAGGCACTTCCTGACAGTAAGGGCTGTTCGACAGTGGAACACACTCCCTTGGAGTCTCCTTCCTTAGAGGTATTTAAACAGAGGCTGGATGGTCATCTTTCGGGCAGGGACGTAGCCAGGATTTTAGGAAGGGGGGGGGTCCAGACTAAGTGCCACCATTATAATGGGGCTTGGGCGCGGTGGTGCAGCAGCACGCACCATTCATTTTTCTAATGGAAGGGGGGGTCCGGACCCCAAGAACCCCCCCCTTGGCTACGTCCCTGTGTCGGGGATGCTTTGATTGAGATTTCCTGCATGACAGAATGGGGTTGGACTGGATGGCCCTTGTGGTCTCTTCCAACTCTATGATTCTATGGCACGGTACAGAGCACCAAAAAGAGGCGCTGGGGAGGAGCCTCTCCTTGCTCTGCAGCAGTGCCGCAACAACCAAATTGTGTGACGCTGCTGCGCAGCAAGAAAACAGCGCATGGAAGCGGCTCTTTTTTGTGGCGTACCTGCCACACCACAAAGCACTGGCGGCGACACGATAACGTCATAGCTGTGCCATGATGTTTGGACGCGGCACAGCTGCGATGTCATAGCTGAATGCACCGTCTGTATGGCGCTGCTCAGCTGAGGCATCATGATGATATGCTAGGGTTAAGGGGCATCTGTAAGAGGCGCCCCGCAGCAATCCTAGCAAGTCACCAGGATGTGCTTAAAGGCCCGTCTGTACCAGGCCTATGATTCTAAGCACTATTCCTTTGTATCAGACTTGAGGTTTTACACACTCATTGTAATAGATATTTAAAAAGGTGTTCAAATGCTAAAAAGGATCAGCAAGGGAGGAGGTGTTGTAGCTTCTAGTCTATCTGAACATACATTCGCTGATATTTGAACAATTTCCCATAAACACTAAGTTCAATCCACAGAAACGCTGTTCATCTGCATTACAGACCAAGAGTTTTTAATTTCTGGGAAGAAACCATAAAACATCACAAATGTTGGATGTGCATGGCATCTCCCTCCTTAAATCAGAAGAAATTAATCAGTGAATCAAACTGAGTGAGGTTTGTGATTCAGTAGTCTGTTAGGTATGTAGTAAATCTTGTATCAAAATGAAATTTTTCATTGAAAAGGCTAGAGGTCTATATGTGGAGTAAAAACAGAAGTTTGTAAAAACTGCAGTGGCTGATCACTGACATTACTCTTCTGTCACCGAATCTTCTGTTGTTATTTAGAACAATATAGTTGCTGTATCTTTTCAAAAAAACTGTAGTACATATTAGAGAAAATCATGGGTTTAATTCATCATTTTCACTGTTGACTGATTTTTTCTCAGTCCACTAAGGATGGTTTGTTTTTAAATTTACCTAGTTAAACAAATTCTTGCACTCTTTTTACATTCTTGTATCTATTTATGTTCTAATTAATGTGTTAACAAAAATTCCAAGTGCTTTGTATATTACAGACAACTGAAAGCTAGACAGATTAATAGGGTGCTAGTTAGATTGTAATAATTTTTCTGGAAATAATTTTGTTATGGGAATAATTTGTCTCAAGAAGCATAAGAGTTCAAAAGGGAGCTAATTTGAAATTTAATTCAGGAACACTACAAATAATTAAGGGATCAGAGGAAAGCAAAGGCAAACCTCTTCTGAACAAATACTGTCAACAAAAATCTGTAATAAAATAGGTTTGCCTTAGAGTCACCATGAATTGGAAATGACTTGAAGGCACATAACAACTACAAAAATGTAATCTTAAGCTATTCTTTATTTTGAAATGATCAGTTACAAATGTTAAGGAAGAAATATGATTTGTATATAATCAAGCAAATTTTTAGAATGTAACATGCCACAAAAGTCAAACTGCTCCGAAAATAAACAACTCATTTTATTTTACCAGGGACAGTTTCTACCAACTATGGTAAGATACAGAAAACATGTTTACTGAATGCTGTTTTTAAGTTCCTTAAATACATGTTGTAACTAAGTTGTTTAGATTTCATTCACATTCATATCTCATGATTTTATAATATGTAATATATTTTATTAAGCTTTTTTGTATACATACATGCATAAATATAGGATGGGGGACACCTGGCTTAACAACAGAACATGTGAAAGGGATCTAAGAAACCTAGCAGACCACAAGTTGAACATGAGTCAATAGTGTAAATGCAGCAGTTTAAAAAGCCAATACGATTATAGGTTGCATCAACAGAAGTATAATGTTTAGATCAAGGGAAGTAATAGTGCCCCACCTGGAATACTGTGTCCAGTTCTGGGCACCACAATTAAAAAGGATGTTGAGAAGCTGGAGTGTATCCAGAGGAGGGTGACCAAAATGGTGAAAGGTCTGAAAACTATGCCCTATGAGGAGTGGTTTAGGGAACTGGATATGCTTAGCCTGGAGAAGAGACGGTTAAGAGGTGATATGATAGCTCTGTTTAAGTATTTGAAGGGGCATCATATTGAGGATGGAGCAATCTTGTTTTCTACTATTCCAGAGAATAGGTCCTGGAGCAATGGATTCAAATTATAGGAAAAGAGATTCCAGCTCAACATTAGGAAGAACTTCCTGACAGTAACGGCTGTTTGATGGTGGAACATGCTCCTTCAGAGGGAAGTGGAGTCTCCCTCGTTGGAGTTCATTAAACATAGGCTGGATCTGTTTGGGGTGCTTTGATTGTGAGTTTCTGCATGGCAGAGGGCTGGACTGGATGGCCCTTGTGGTCTCTTCCAACTGTATGATTCTACATTCATTTTTAATATAACCACTGTAAACCCATCATGGTACTCATTGTTTTTTAAACAACAGCATCACACTTCTTAGTTTGAAGAATTTATACCGGTAAGTGTTCTAAATCTGAAGTGTGTGAACGGTTATCAGTTGGCAGCATTCACAATGGACACTGACATGAAGGCTGAAGTGATTAAAATGTACTTATAATCCCTTTGGGTAAGAAAAAATTAAAATGCTTAATTTTGCCAAAAGAAAGAAAAGAAAAGGAGGGGGGGCATGTGAAAGGGAAGAGTCAGTGGTTTTCCTGCTATTTTTGTCAGCTATTTTTGTTGTTGTTGTGTGTCTTCAAGTCATTTCTGAGTTATAGTGATCCTAAGGTGACCCAATCATGGGCTTCTCTTGTCAAGGTTTGTTCAGGGAGATTTGCTTTTGCCTTCCTCTAAGGCTGAGAGAGTGTGAATTGCCCAAGGTCACTCAGTGGGTTTCCATGGCTGAGCAGGCATTTGAACCCTGGTCTACAGTTGTACTCCAACATTCAAACCACTACACCACTGCCTCTCATCTTACATTAATACTGATTAGCTAGTGAGAGGACACCCTAATGAGATGAACTATTGACAGGAGCACTGCATCCTGATCATCCCTTAGTTTTCCTTTCCTAGTCCATGCTGAACATTATAAGGCACTCCCATTGGGAACCAAGTGAAGAAGTGAGATTCTTTATTATTTGAATTCTGAATAGTTCTAACTGTTGCCTTTTACCTTTCTTGATGAATTCCATTTGGAAAGATGTGCAAAATCTCCCTCTGAAGATACTCCTTCTTCTGTATATCTGGCACTTGTTTTAATTTAATTTCTAAGAAATATCCTCTGCCAAATTTACTCTTGAGGTGTTGAACTGTCCCAATACACCTGAGTTGTTGAGACAGTGATGGAAAAGAGAAAGCACAAAGGGGAAAAAGTCAGTTTAACATCAGAATAATTACAAATGTTTTGAACATTAATATGAATGCTCCAATTTACAGAGAAGGTACCTTAATTTTCCAGACACCAAGACTGCCACCCGATCACACACAGCCTCTGCTTCTTCCATATAATGGGTTGTCAGAATAGCTGCTCTCTGTTTACTTTTAAAAGCTGCTCGAATTGCTTTCCTATAAAATGTGACAAACACTCGATGAAAAAGTAGAGATACCAACCTGAAAACGTACTGCCCTCTAAATGGTTTTCTGTGCAGTTACATATACCAGATGCAAGGACATCTGCTGGACCTTCCATCAAAAGTCCAGATGAAAGGATGGTCAAGTCCTTCACCTATATTTTTTTCCTAACCTAATTTTTTTTGTCCTTTCTGTACAGAAAAGTAGATATAACAACTTGGCCATTAATTACAAGTTACCCAGTCATTTCAAAAAGTACCATGTGTGTGTTTGTGTAGAGATTGTTTAAAGCGTTTCCTATTTATGATGGTGATGGTAGAATACAATGCGCCCTTGGCTTACGCGGGGATCCATTCCAGACCCCCCATGTAAGCCAAATACCGTGCATGCTCAAGTCCCATTCAAATGAATGGAGCTCGTGCATGTGGTGGTGTGGCGGCATGCACCCCATTCATCTGAATGGGACATGTTGCCCCTGGCGCCCCACATGCTCCCACACGGCTTTGTGCGTAAACTCAAAGCCGCATATAGCGCGCCTGCATATAACGTGGGCACACCGTATCTCTTTATTGTAAAATCTTTTATTGCTTCTATTCTAACAGCTGATCTGGTTGCAATTAAGCCAGTTTTTTTTTCTCCCAAATTTTCCTGAGCAGTCTGAGACTATAACTGCACTGCAGAATTAATGCAGTTTGATGCCACTTTAACTGCCATGGCTCAATGCTATGGAATTCTGGGATTTGTAGATCTGTCAGATATTTAGCCTTCTCTGTCAGAGAGCTGTGGTGCTGCAATGAAATACCAATCCAAGAATTTCATAGGATGGAGCCATGACAGTTATAGCAACCTCACTAATTCTGTAGTGTGGCAATTGAGACAAAACAATACAACCCTACCTCATCCCTGCCTGGGTAAACACTTGTGTCTACTTTAAGGAATAAAACTTTCATTATGTCATATTGCATTTCAATACAGCTGTAAGTTTCTGCAGGCAATGGGAACCTGCAGCATATGCCATAAAAATGCTGACAGCCATTTGTACAAGATGAGTGTTGGCAGTCTTCTTTAAGGTGCCCCAGACTCTTACTTTCTTACAACCAACAAGAGAATCCCTTTGAAAACCCCACCTCAATTATTGCTTTATTTTATGTTGCTGTTAAGTTTAAATTATGCTGCTAACAATTGGTTTTCACTAGCTGTCCTGAACATAATGCTGTTAGAATAAAATATAATTTTTAAATTAAAAAAGAACATATTGTATGGCGTTTTGTACCAAAAAGACGGTCCCCTTGTTATTTGGTGCTACTCACCACATGTGCTGTTTTGCTTTAGGGTCCATACCAGTAGATGGCTCATCTAGTAGAGTAATATAAGGGTTTCCAAGCATACTTAAAGCAAAACATAACTGAAAGGAAGAAAAGAGGTGAATTTGGTAATACTCTAAACAAAAGGAAGCAGATGCACTTGCCCCCAAAATGTTTTATATCCTATGAGGATTAAACATGGCTGCTCAGAAACCTGATACCTCATCTCTTTTCCTTTGAAAAGATTTAATCTTAGAAAAGTGGGAACACATGACAAGCAGCAAGGGACTCGAAGAACTAAAAGAGAGGCTAAAAAGGGTCTAGGAACAATTCTGCTGAGATTCATTTTTCTGAAGAGTTTAATAGGGTTTTTAGTCCTGCTCCAATTCCACAGAGAAAAAAACATGTGGAAAACATAACTGCAAGTACTTGTCAACATGGCAGCACTCTGTTCTCTGCTATAACATTCATCTTTACCAAGGTGAAGTTTTTTTGTAGTGTACATAATTTATACAGAGAGAAAAAAATGGGCTCCATTTTACTTTTGTTACACTTCTTAGGTTCAGTTTGATTCTCACAAGCCTTTGCATTATTACTGTATTTTCTGGCGTATAAGACTACTTTTTAACCCAGGAAAATTTTCTCAAAAGTCAGGGGTCGTCTTATACGCCGGGTGTCGTCTTATAGGGCTGAAACTTCTGAGCCGGACTGGAAAATCTATGGTCGCTGCATATGGTGGGGGGAGCTCAAAAACGTCCGCGGCCGCATACCCTCCGTATGTGGTGACCATATGAAAGCAGCAAGGGTGGTGCTGTACAAGTACGATAGAAGAAAATCTTGGAGACAGGGAGGGCTGGGCAGGCAGGGAGAGCTGCCTAATCCAACCAGGCTTTGTATACAACAAGTTTTCCTGCTAAGTACCTGCATGTCATAAGCATTTGAATTAAAATTACCATATTGAAATCAAATCTGATGTTTTTAAAAAATTTATTTGGTGTGCGTTGGAAGAGGGGTAGTCTTATACGGCGAGTATATCCCAAACTGGAAAAGTTGAGGGTCGTCTTATACGCCCAGTCGTCTTATACACCAGAATATACGGATACTTAGTTTCACAGCTTTACTGGATTTTGCCATATGCAACATGTGTTCTGCAAAAGATCTTACATCATCATTAGGCAAATCAGGGTCACACCCTCCAGCCAGCACAGAGGGTGACTCTATCTGAGATTCAACAGAAAATTCTGAAGAAGAGTCAGAATTGTCACTGGAATCAGAAGCATCCACCAGTGAAATGGCTTGGGATGAGCAAGCTGTAGAAGATGATGGTCCAGGACTGTTTGTAATTCATCTGGCCCTGGAGACTTGAACTTGTTTAGAGTAGGCAGGTATGTCTATACTACCTCTTTACCTATTCTGTGCTGCATTTCCCCTACTGCATCATCTGCTCTATTTCCCCCCAGGATGAACAATGTTTTCCTTCAGGGGGAAGACTGAGGTAAGAAAGGTACTGAATAGCTCTGCCATTTCTCTGTCTCCTATTAGCGTTTCACCATCTTCTCCATGCAATGGTCCTACCATTTCA
The DNA here is from genome assembly GCF_019175285.1 of Sceloporus undulatus. Classification (NCBI taxonomy): domain Eukaryota; kingdom Metazoa; phylum Chordata; class Lepidosauria; order Squamata; family Phrynosomatidae; genus Sceloporus; species Sceloporus undulatus. The sequence continues at coordinate 153,993,992 of NC_056523.1, read as the reverse complement.
TTGTTCTTCTTTTTGCTATCTGCCTGACCAAAAAAAGCCTTTTTATTGTTTTTAACCAGGCTTGCTAGAGAGGTTACAGAAGGGGAGATTTTGATGGAATATTAGAAGAACCATCTTGATAGTGACAGAAGTTCAGCAATGGAACCCACTGCCTAGAGAGGTAGTAGGGTCTCTTTCTATGGATGTCTTCAAAAAGAGGCTGGATAGCTACATGCGGGCAATGCTCTAGTTGATCCTGCATTAGGCAGGTGGTTGGACCCAGTAACCAATGGGGGCCCTTCCCACTCTATGATTCTATGAAAAGCTGACAAAAGGTGAATGAGTAGGAGACAGCTCAGGGAGCAACTGCTCTTACAAACAAATGTACAATAACAAAGCAAACAAAATACCTTTCGTTTAATGCCTGCCCCAAGTTTCTTTGTTCTTTTCTGTAGATGTTCCTTAAAGTCAAGTGCACTGGAAATGCTGTAGAGAATCAAATTTGAATTTTGTAGGCTTCAAAAGGAATGTATTAAGCTAGCAACAAGCCACTAGAACACACCTTTAAAATCTCAACATTTACTCATTATATTTTCCTCAAAATGCTAATTACATTAACATAATTTAACTGTATATGAGATATAGAATAGTAGATTGTGAAAACTGTCCAATATGAAGAACGGGCAGATGTGGCACATTTAGCAGCTATTGAAAAATCCCTTTTCCCTTGTCTACCCTATGAACCTAAGTCTTCCTTTAAGACATAGTAGCTTGTACTTCTATTATTCTTCCAGATTACTATAGCATCCATTATAATTGTTTCTAACTGAAGAATTTTTCAAAATTAGTATTCTCTTCTGTACTGTATTACAACTTGAATTAAAGAAAGGATGAACCCTTTTGGTGGCTGATGGCTGAAGGATGATTTATCTGTCAAATGTGGTAAAAACTGATGGCCTACATAAAACGTAAAACATGGACAAACACAAAAGAAGGAAGAAGAGCCTAAAATAATGTTGAGAAACATTAAAAATGAGAAAAACCTATCACAATATGTGACATATTTAATGCAAGTAAAAGTAGCATTTTTTTCAGGAACAAATGTTCCTCCACAATTTTTCCTACCTCCTTTAGTTACAGATATTTTATGGAACACCCCAACAATGGAAATACAGCATTTTATAATACATTTTCCACTTCTAAATACATGCTGGGGCACTAACTGTTTTTTTTTTTAATTCATTTTTGAGACAGTCAAATGCACATGTCTCTTTTAAATAATGATTGCACAGCCTTGAGCTCAGCTATTCTTCAAGTCCTATTCATCAAATCAAAATTGAAACAAGGAGGTATGTGTGTACAAAATGTCTGCCTGAACTAGAGATCACACTTAGTATTAGCTCTGAAAAGAGTGCAATGGGATGCACACTTATTTTTGCACTACCATAGTGATTCAACATGACTACAGCCCTGGAAATACTGAAAAAAGGGACAGACACCTGCTTCTCAAAAGGACATGTGCCAAGATTTGTAAGGGAAACTGTCACGCTTAGTAAACTCTGTTATATGTATGTATAGTAACTGAGTAGATTACTGTACAAAAATACAGAATGCAAAGTTACTGTTGAACTTTATCTTATAGGAATAAGTTGAAGTAATATTTATAAAAAATATGTAACTTTTAAAGCAGAGATTTTAAGATAGACCACTGCTGTACACACACTGAACAGTTCTTCCTATAGTGATGGTGAACCTTTTAGAGGCTGAGTGCCAAAACTGCAATTCAGAACCCACTTATTTATTGCAAAGTGCCATGTCCCTCTGGCTTTCTAGTAACAAACTCTGGCAAACTCTGTGCTGGGGTGACAGGACATGTGCCCACAGAGAGGGCTCTGAGTGCAACCTCTGGCATGCGTGCCATAGGTTCGCCATCACGGTTAATAAGAATACATGGGACCACTGAATAGAGGTTGCTATCCTCAAAATGGTGTGCATATTACTTAAAAATTAAAATAATATACCTTTTCAGGTGTTACTGAATTATATGAGATTTGATATATAACTCTACAGTAATTCTATGAGATTTGATATATAATTCTACAGTAAGAAATTGTACAGTGCTTATAAAATAAGAAAAACAAACAGAAAAAAAGATAAATGAACTAGAAAATAAGCATTAAATATGAACCACTTACCATTTTATGACTTCTTTCATGTCACTTTCACTCATTCCTTTGATCGCACCATAAATTTCAAAATACTCCTGCAATGTGATATCAGGCCAAAGTGGATTTGTCTGTGGACAGTATCCCACAAATCTTTTGGAACTCTCCTCATTACTCTCACCTAAAGAATAATCTCCCATCAGCACCTGTGAATATATCAGTCCTTACTCAATATTTTTACATAATGTTTGCACTGAACATGCAGGTAAATTGTCAAAAGTGATTTATGAAAATATAAATTGCAATGACAAGAAATATTAGCTTGAGAGTTTTAATTTGCTCTCACTATGTAATTAAGCTTTCATATCACTATCTCTCTGCCTATTTAGCAAGGGCTGTTACAACATTTCAGTGCTTATTTCTTATATTAAACAGCAATCATATATTCAGGACTAGACTCTTAACGGGGCTTACTTTGGGAAATATATGCACAGGCATGCAGTCTGTTATATACTACACATATTCTAAATCATGTTAAACCCTATCTTAACCCTCCTTTGCAAAGCTGTCCAAACCAGGATTAACATGAATCTATTCTTAACATTTAAAACTGTTTTGTTCAGTTTTACTAAAAATTGTTTTGTATTAATGCCGTTTTAAGCATTTTTTCCTGTTCAAAAAAATGCCCATTAAGCTGAAAAACACTAAAAGCATATATGCAAAGACATTTCCACTGGTAAGACTATTATTCTGTTTATAAAGCTTTGATTGCCTATATGATGTCCATTTGGTAATTTATGATTCCCTACCAGCTTTTAAAAAATAACCCTCAAGTGTTATTCTTTAATTACAAATAGCATCTAATAAAGCATATGCCTGTTGTTGCAGTTATGTACCTTCAAGTTGTTTCTAACTTATTGTGACCCTAAGACAAACCTATCATGGAGTTTCTTGGCAAGATTTGTTCAGAGGAGATTTTCTTTCCTTTATCTTATTCTACGGCTGAGAGAGTGTGACTTGCCCAAGGTTACTCAGTGGGTTTCTATGGCTGAGCAGAGATACCCTGGTGTCCAGAGTTATAGTTCAATACACAAACCACTACATCACACTGGCTTTCTTCTGTACAAAAATAGCAATCAATTTTTGAATGATGTAGAAAGAGGGACACAGCCTGACCTGGGAAATCTTTTCCAATGAAAACTCCTGTAATGAATACATACAAATCTTGAAAGGAAGAGGGTCACAGAGGTGAGTTTACAGTTGAATACCTGGCCTGAGGTTGGTTCTACTTCCCCCACTAGAATATTGATCAGTGTGCTCTTCCCAGCTCCATTGGGACCTAACACTCCCAATATTTCTCCTAAAAATAATTAAAAAATGCAAAATCTGTTGATTTGCTTCACAAGATTATTCATTTTATTTTTATTTTTTAAAATGCACTAGTAACTAATTTAACACCAACCTCTTTTCACACAAAGAGAGACATGGTTAGTTGCCACTTTCTTTATTTTTCTTCCGAGAAGAAAATCTTTCTTTTCATCATATTCTTTATGTAAACTGCTGACCAAAATGGCTGGTTTCTAACAGAACAAAAGATGACATAAAACTTAATACTGAATTAGTTTGATTATATAATGCAAAAATACCTCTATGAAAGCACAAAATTCCACCAATCAGTATCAGAGAAAAATGGATTATATCTGCTTACTCACAAAACACATATTTCCCCTAAGAAGAATACACAGAGAACCTTCCCACTCACTGAAAACTAGCCCACATTTAGTGCCAGTACATTTAGAGGTTTAAAACATAAATATTAAAACAGAAAGGAAAGATTTACCTCCTCACAGCTCTGGCAGGTTGTCATCTCTTTAACTCTCAATCTCTCAGCCATAACATCCTCATCCTCATCCTCATCATGTGGCACATCTGGAAATTTCCAGGGCTTGAGTTTTACAGGACCTCTAAAGACACAGAAACAAGTTCAGTCTCTTTTCATGGGACCTTTGCAAGATGGAACAGAAATAATAGTGTTTGTTACACTAGAAAGGGCTAAGAATGGCTATATCAGTGGAGACGGGAAGAGGAAATATCCCTCCCCTGTCCCATCATCTTGTGTGCATTTCATGTCATAGAGTGCACCAATGACACAACTCTTGGATCATATACAAAAAAGGCTGTAACACTGGAAGAGATTTTAGGGCATAACCCATGGATTTCACATTGCTCTGCTAGTATCCCTAAAATTATCACCATCATAAGTGACCACTCTGCTGGCAGAACCCTAAATATTAGCATGTGGTAAAGCCATATCACTTCTCCAAACATAAAGAGTATTCCTTTATTGCAAGAGAGTAGAGGAGTATACCCAATGGGTTGCTTGCAGAATTAAGACTGTTTTGAGGCTTCTGGTCTCCTCAGCAATTCAATTATATATATATATATATATATATTATTTTCCCCAAAATGACCCCTATAGATTGTGGGGGCCAATTTAATCATATCACCAGCCAGGCCATTTTAAACCAAGAAGATACATCCCCCTCTCTCTTTCTCGAACAGGCTTCTCTTGTGCCTAAAACAGTATGGATGGATCAAAAACATGGTGAACTATTTTGGACTAAAGGGCAAAACCAGCCTCTCCAGCCCCTAGCATTTGACCATCCCTAATTTATTTCATACCAGCATGTAGGAATGGATGATTTCAAAAGTTTAATGCTATCTGGTTGAGATTTTTACATTTACAGTAGATTCTCATCCCCCCCCCCCTCATTTTGGTACATTATAGTGAACATTTTTGTGGCACCTCAGTGTTTTGCACAGAAAATAATGTATTTGTGTAAAATATGCAGTTTTCTATGCAAAAATGTGGGATTTCACAAAGTGCTGAAATGTGAAAAATATCACATTTGGGACTTGAAAATTTTCTCAATGGTCTCAGTATGTTGAGATGCTTCTTCTGACTGAGAGCAAAGATATTTGCAAGTATCTTTATTTTTAATATTCCTAGCAAAGGCCCCTTGATGCAAAGAACCAGTGCTAATGCATGCCTTACTGCAGTTCATTGCTGGCCAACTCTGCTTTCATTTCAATTAAGATTTTTAAAATGGAAATGCAATGTACTGACCTGAAAAACGGGTCTTCTCTCATTGATCTGCCTCCACATTTCACCTCAAGGTAGCGCAGAAGAAAGAGCCAAATCACACATTGTAAATAAGGCTAAAATGAAGAAAGAAAAAATATACAGTATTAAACATATTAGAACAATTTTGCTGCCTTTCTAATTGCATTTGTAAGTGACGGCAAATTGACTGAATGCTGTAGATAAATGCTCACAATTGCTGTGTTAATCCATGGTATCATGCCAGTTATATATATATTTATGATACTATATCATTGCCAGACAAGGATTTAGTGGAAATCTTTATGATAAGGATGTTGAGCTTTTAGTAATTAAAAAAAAGTTCAGTGGCAATCTGGCAGTTGGAAGTGGAAATACTGCTTCCCTAGATCATTTAGGTCTGAGATACTTGAAGGACCTGTCCTTCCATAGTAATATCTTAATAATTTATTCCCATTCTTGCAGCGTCTGCTATGTGTCCAACCACCTAGAGAGGGTAGGTTATCTGGTACTGAGGAGAGGATTATTTTTGTAGCAGTATGCTGACACTCCCACCCATGAGAGAATAAGGTGACTCCTTCATTACAGTCAGTCCTCCATATCCACGGATTTTTTTATCCACGAATTTAAGCATACATGGCTTGAAAATATTCCAAAAATATAAAAATTCCAAAAAACAAACCTTGCAGTTGTCATTTTATACAAAAGACACCATCTTACTATGTCATTGTATTTGATGAGACTTGAGTATCCACAGATTTTGTTATTCACAGAGGGTCCTGGAACCAAACCCCAGTGGATACCAAGGGCCCACTGTACCATGTTTTAGACAGGTACTGAATACCTATTTGTTCTATCTATGCCTTAATACTGCTTGATGCTATTTTACTATTAACTAATTAGTTATGGCTGAGATCTGAGATCTCCTGTCCAACTGCCTCTCAAACCCAGGCTCCCAACTCAGCCTCCCAACACAGCTAATTCTGCCTGCAGAGAGAGCAACAGAGAAATGTCTAGCTATTGTTTTACAGCTGGATGCTCAGCAATGACATCATCCTCAAGGCCTGCAGGAGGATCACTGAAGGTCCCAGAGGATGCCTATCACTGTACATCCAGCTTTAGAAAAATAGCTGGATATTTCTTTGCTGTTCTCCAATGCTCCACTGGCTAGGAAATGATTGGGTTGAGGGGTGGGATGCAGCAGAGAAAATGTGTTTTTTTTTGGGGGGGGGGAGGGTGGGGTTTTAGTAGTTGTGTGTTTGGTACAGAATTTTGACCTTTGCAACAGTCAAAAAGTGAATTGTGATGGTGTAAACTGAACTTGTAACATTGTAAATCACTAACACCACTGTAACTTAATATAATCAGTCTATGATTATATCTTCCCTTTCCTCCAATGAACTCAAGGCAGCATATATGATTCTCCTTCTCATCACTTTATCCTATTAAAAACTTGGTTAGATAGATCAGGCTGAGAGAAGGTGTTTCACCAAAGATTATCCCCTGAACCTTGTGGCTTTCTGGTGACTTAAAATGAATTATCTCACATTTTAGTCCAATAATCCAACCATTTCACCACAATGGATCTTTTCATGCCATGGTTAGCATATGCTCTCTTTCTGAGGAAAAAAAAATATTCCACACCATTTTTGTTACACCAGTGTGCATAACCAATCTTTAAAAGATTTATGCGGATTTATATGAGAATAACATTTTGACATTACTTTCAGACAATTTCCTGAAACTTAAAAGAAAAATGTTGTGCTTACCGCTACTACTGACACCAACAATCTTTCTGAATTTCTTTCCATCTTATGATCAAGCTTCCGGGCTATCTAACAAAATAGTAAAGATTAATTTCTACACATTTTTCTCATGTCTTTCACTGCAGATTATGAGACTGGAATTGGAAAAAAAATGTACCAACAATGTTTTTTCACAAATAGTTTGATGAAGTTTTCTTCCAAAATATAACAGTCAAACTGAATATAAGTAATTAAGGGGCAAAGGAGTCAGGGTACCCACCTCAATCACCCTGAGACTGCAGCCACCAGACGGTACAGTCCCAAGAGCACCTGGGCCACGAAAAGGAATGGTAAGAAACCGCTCCTTTTGCGGCTGCTTTTGGGACATGTTTGGCAGCCTCGGTGCAGTCTTGGCACTGACTGAGCAATCTGGGGGCATGTGTCATGTACATGTCCTGACCTCGGATTGGCCTGATGGTGGCCCTTTTGGGCCATCTATTTGAAGCCTTTATTGTTTTATCTGGGATTATTTATAAGTGATTTCAAACACCAACCCTGACATACATTTCAACTGGCCAACTGACAAGCTGAGACAATCTTGTCTAAGCCCCCATCAACATTTGTATTGGAATTTAGAAGCATGATGCATTTCAGTGTGATGTTTCTTTACTACTATTTTCTGAGGGCATCCATTGCCAACTTACTACACTGAGTTACATGGACCCATGGTTTGATACAAAGCAGCTTTCTATGTTTCTGTGCCTTGTTTCCTATTTTGAGAACAAATATATTAATTTTTAGTTCTCTATCCACCAGTTTTTTTCATAGGGCTACTTTCATTTGGGACTGTTTTTTCTATGTACTCCTTGTCATCCATTTCAATTACACAGATTTTCTTACTCTTAACACCTTTCTCCATGTTTACTAATACATTTGAGAAAAAACATTCAGACTTTAACAATACTGTTACTCTCAGGATAGGAGGGAGAATACTGAAGGATTTTTTTCATTGAAAAAAATCATGTATGTATACTCATGATGGGTTACATAGTAATAGATGTTTTGTAGACAGAGAAGGGGAGGGTGACTCTAAATGGCCTATTCCTTGAAAGCCTGCCTAGGGGAGGGAGTTCCTTAGAGCCAAGGTAAACTGGAAGAAGTGGCTTGGACATCTGCCTTTCCCATAGTGACTGTCCAAGTAATCCTATCCACAGCATCACTGCTTGAAGGCCATCCACCCCAATCTGAAGAAGAAGGGGCTCAGAGCCAGCTGCCTATTTCTTCTGTTGCTGCCACCACAAAATGTTTCTCCTTTTCTTTGTGGCTGGTGGTACTGGTGGCTTTTGGTTTATGGCACAGCCACCAGTTTCATTACCTTCGAGATAATTATGCCACCAGAGCAATATGATCTAATATCTTTTATTTCCTTCACCCATTCCCATAGCAAAGGTTGCTTACAAAATTCATCAAGTTTACAATTATGTAAAAACCTACCTTTATAAAAGAAATCAGACACCCAATAAGAGGATAGATTGGAACAAAGACAGAAAAACAAGTATGAAGAACAGCAGCTGCCGTATAATGCCACATAAAGAAAGCTATTTCAATGACAATTGAACAAACCAAGGCTGCCTGAAAAAAAAAAAGAAGCAAGAAATCAAAATAAACAACTGTGATTAATTGTCTCCAACTTTTCCCATCCCCATGGAGGAACCCTATGTGCAATATATCCCTTTCATACTGACACTGAATACATGGTGACTGGGCACATGGGCAGATATCCACATATTTTTGCTAGCTCTTTTATGCATTTAGGAAAATTTGGAATGCCTGAATAGAAGTTATGTTTGCAGAAAAGAGCCAATCCAAACTGCAGAGAAAAATGTAATGGAGAAAATATTTCTTCATAGAAATATTACTAAAATAATGTAATTGATATTTTAACTTACCACTGAAAAAACGAATGACCAAAATTCTTTGGTGTTCTGTATAGCATTAAAGGTGAAAGAGACAACATAATTGAACAGAACTACTGATGGTACATAGCCAATAAGGCAAAAAACCTGCAGAAAAAACAATGACATTTCTTACTATTTATGCAGGTATGGAAATTTTCTTCCTACTGAGATATTACAAGCATTTTCATAAATTTTTGGTACTTTTATACTTTTCTGAGGAAAAAAGATATTTTGCACGTAATGAAAGTTATGGACAACATAGAAATGGACAAGCTAACCGAACAAATAAAAGGCACATTATCTGATTCATCTAACATAGATTGGGGAAATTTATTGAAATTCTGCAAAAATAGATGGCAGTAAGAACAACACTTGTACATTTTGTTATTACTTTAAAAATACATTTATATTATTTTGAACATAGTAATTTTGAGAGCAGTTCAAAACAACTAGAAAGAAGAATAAGAACCCGAAGTAAGGGAAAACAAATGGACATAATTTAGGAATTGTTAAAACGAGAGCGTTGACATTTCGATTTCTCCACTGAAATAAGAAACAAATGGAAGTCAATGTTTGAATAAAATATAATGATAAAAGAACTGCTTAGAACAGTTAAGTACAGTGGACCCTTTTTATATGCTGGGGTTTGGTTCCAGGATTACCCATGGATAACAAAATCTGTGGATGCTCAAGTCCCATTAAATATAATGACATAGCAAAATGGTGTCCCTTATAAAAATGGAAAATCAAGGTTTGATATTTGAAATTTACACTTTTTTTAACATTTTCAAATCGTGTATGGTTGAATCCTTGTATAAAAAATCCGTGTATAAGAAGGGCTGACTGTACTAGATTACAAGATAAAATAAACCATAATTTTGAGAATTTTGTTAAATTTGGATAATTTTGAACTTTTTGGAATATAAAAATGCAATTTTAATTAATAAACTTTTTTTTAAAAAAAAGATCTTCTTTTACAAATCTAAAAGATGTTTTGTTGTAAAAAAAATACATTGCTTCCTGTGCAAAAATGAGTGTTTTTCACAAAGATGGGAGATGAGTTGCACAAATTATCTCTTTCTTTCTTTGGCAGAAATGCAAACTCTTTTGGCAATAGACCATTTCCTTGAAGCTGAAACATCTCTGCTGAGGATAAGAACATTTTAAAGTATTCTTTACATCTCAGTTTAAAACATTCCCATGAAACTGCATGAAGAATATAGTAATTCAGCACCTAACTGAACTAGCCCTTTCAAACAAATTCCTAGTCTTGTTTGTGACACCCAACTGTTTTTTAGGCACAATTTGAGATATTGGACATCATCTGGCCTCAGGCCTAGCCAGAGTAAGAAGGTGGCCCTAGTGACTCTGTGGTTAAATGCCTGTACTGCAGCCATTCATTCACAAACCACAAGGTTGTGAGTTCAATACCAACCAAGGGCTCCAGGTCGACTCAGCATGGCATGCTTCCGTAGGTCACTAGAATGAGTACCCAGCTTGTAGGGGGAAATTGCTATTGCTAAGGCCCTCCCTCCATGCCATCTGAAATAATCCAGCCTCAGAGGGAGCAAAAGGCTGGCCCAGCTCCATCAGGCATAGCCTAGAGCAGGGGTGCCCAACTTGGAAGGAGGTAGGGGTCGAAATTAAGCTTGGCTAAGTTTGTTCGGGCTGCCAACAGTTTTAGGTGAAATGTAGGACATTTAGGTGAAATGTAGGACATTACCAAAAAAATAGGGGCATGACCAAATAAAAGCTGGACGCAAAATGCAAATCCATACTTCTTAGCCATGTTCAACATAGAGGACATTGTGGAATCCGTCCTCCTGGACAGGAAGGCTAAGATGGGGGGCATGTCTGGGGAAAGGAGGGAAAGTCTAGTCACCTTACCAGGGGGCAAGGCGTCCCCTCCCTCCCTCCCTTTATTCTTTCTTTCTTTCTTTCTTTCTTTCTTTCTTTCTTTCTTTCTTCACTCCCTCCCTTCCTCCTTTCTTTGTTTCTTTCTTTCCTCTCTCCCTCCATACTTCCTTTCTTTGCTTCTTTCTTTCATCTCTCCCTCTCTCCCTCCCTCCCTCCCTTCTTCCTTTCCTTGCTACTTTCTTTCCTCCCTTCCTCCTTTCCCCTCCCTCCTTCCCTCCCTCCATCCCTCCTTTTTCTCCCTCCCTCCCTTCCTCCCTTCTTTCCTTCTCCACTTCTTCGCTTCCTTGATTCTTTCTTTCCTCCCTTCTTTCCTTCCTTCCTCCTTTCCTTCCTTCCTCTGAGGAGGAGGAGAAGGATGGAGGAAAGAGACACCCACCCACCGTGTTGACCTCCTCCTTCTCTGCCGAGTCATTCACCTTTGAGAAGCCTGGGGTTTTGCCAGGTGGGCTGCCTTGCCATTTGAAGGTGAATGACTCAGCAGAGGAGGAAGAAGACAACACAGTGGGTGAGCATCCTTGTCTCTTTCCCCCATCCTCTTTTGTCTCTTTTCCCCATTGCTGGGTGGGCAGCCTTGTGAGGAGGAGGAGGACGGGAGAAAGAGAGGAGGATGCCTGACCATCACGTTGTCCTCCCCCTTCTCTGCCGAGTTGTTTACTTTTGAGTGGCCCTGGGGTTTTGCTAGGTGAGCAGTCTTGCCACTCAAAAGCAAAACCTCTAGGCTGCTCAAAAGCGAACGACTCGGCAGAGGAGTAGGAGGACAACATGGTGGTTGGGCATCCTCCTCTCTTTCTCCCATCCTCCCCCTCACTTACCAGAAGAAAGGCCCATGGCTCTCTAGTGATCTCTAGTTCTCTTACTGTCTGCCTTCCCAGCTGTCTCCGCTACTTGCCTGCAAAAAGCTGCTCCCTCTGGGCCTGCCTGGCCAATGGGGTGAAAGGAGCTGTAAGCTTGCCCCCAGCAAAAGCTCCCCTGGGAAGCAGAGGCAAACTCTGGGGGAAGAGTCCATTGCTCCCATCCTCCAAAGCCCCGTGCGATCGAGAGAGGACTCTGGGAGCCAGGACATCCCCCTCCTCCTGACAATGGGGCCCTGGGCCTCCAGAAATCCTTTGGTGGGCTGCATCTGGCCCCCGGACCGCATCTTGTGCAGCCCTGGCCTAGAGTAAAAAAAAGGCTGTCCTTCTAGTTCATCTGGGGTGGGGGGAATAGGGATTTGGGTATTTTTAATGTATACCTTTTTAACTGTATTTCTTTTAATGCTGTAATCCACTTGGATTCCCTGTGATTAAGTGGAATAATAATAATAATAATAATAATAATAATTATTATTATTATTATTATTATTATTATTATTATTATTATTATTATTATTTGGTCCAGGTCTCAGAGGGAGAGAAGAACTGCTAGACTTATTTCCCTTCCCCACTGCCATTCCCTTCTCCTTTTGTCTCATGTCTTCTTAGACTGTAAGCTTGAGGGCAGGGAACTGTCTAGTTATCTATTTGTAAGCTGCTCTGAGAGCCCTTGTGGCTGAAGAGTGGGGTATAAATATAATAAATATAGGTTTAGCCTTGGCATGCAAACACTTAAATTGTATGACTTTATATAATATTTTAAAAATATTATTTATTTTGTTATTTATCAAATAAACATTCAGAAAAAAAAACCAAACTTTTAAAAAACATACAAGTCAAACATCCTTTCTATCTGATTTAAATATTCTGAATACCTATTTTTTTCTTCTGTAGCCTCCAATTCTGAGAAGAGATAGATTAAAATCCAAATATATGAACAACAAAAAGGGAGGAAAATAATAGAAAATCTATTTGAAACAATAACAAGACTTACCACCGCAAGAAATTTCTCAGGAAAAAGATAAACTCCATGGTGAAATACAAATAAACTTCCTATCATAAGGAGAAGAATAAAGTAAAATAATGGAATGTCAACTAGTGCCTGTCCACACCAATAAGCAGAAGGATAAAGACCTGAGATCTTCAGCTGAGTATAGGCTTTGATCTGAAAAAATGCAAAAGCAAATATTTAAAACACATGCCAATTAAGACCACACCTAACAAACTTGACATCTCTCTCTCTTTAGCTGCTTAAACCAGCAATAGATTGAAAGAAGATTTCTGACTCACAACAGTTTGATAATAGTAACAACAAAATGACTCTTTCCTGTCCTAAATTGTAATGCTGAAATGTTCTAACAGGTTTTTTTTTTTGTGAGCAATGACTGTGATACATACAGTGCGCCCACATCATATGCAAGCGTGCTGTATGTGGCTTCCAGCATATGCTGGGAGCTGTACCGGAAAGGCTTCTCCCACGCCCCAGAAGAAACAGTAGAGTGCGTGCCCGTGGCGCATGCCCCATATCATGCTGTGTGCGCACCGTGGGAACGAGCCCCATTGTTTCTAATGGGGCTTGACTTTACACAGACTGCTCACCTAGCAAAACCCCAAGGCCACTCAAAAGTAAACAACTCGGCAGAGAAGGGGGAGAACATTTCTTGTACAAGCCTCAAAATGATAGACTTTAGACTCAAAAAACAATAACCCTACAAATCAAATGCCAACACTGCCACAAGAGAAAGGTTACAATAAATGCTCCTATGTTCCAACTGAAAGACAAAAATAACTTTTTTCTTTACAACAGAGGATCCACTATGTTTCCAGATTGGCTTAGAGCAGGGGTAGGCAACCTTTTTGAGCCGGGGGCCAGGTTGCTGTCCCTCAGACAACTGGGGGGCCAAAGCCGGGAGTGGAACTTCCACCCTCCGGGGGTGGAGCCACATGCGAGGGGTGGAGCTTCCAACCCCCAGGGGCTGAGCCACATGCTGGGGGTGGAGCTTCCACCCTCCAGGGGCGGAGCCACATGCCAGGGGTGGAGCTTCCACCCTCTGGGGGCGGGGCTTCCACCAAAGCATCATCATCATCATCATCACCACTACTATCATTGTTACAGCAGACCTTTCAGCAATAAATGCACCAAAAATACACAGAAATGCACTTTGGAAAGTCACACTCCTCCTCCTCCTCTTTCTCATCCTCCTCCTCCTCCTCTTTCTCATTGAGAGGGAATTTTGCAGAAAGTACACCAAGGGCAAATAAATAATCATAATAATCATAATAATATTAAAGTTACAGGCATGGAAATTACTAAAATGCAATTCAAAATTAAAGGCAGCAAGCATGCACTGGCTCAACCCAGAAAAGCACAAGTAGTTGGTGTAGCTTCAGCTAACCCCCTCCCCCAATGTGGCTCCCTGGCTCTGCACTCCTTCTGCCTCTCCTCCTTTCCCTGCTCTTAGGGAGGAGGAGGAGGAGGAGGAGGGCGGAGGGAGAGGTGGAGCCTGCTGCAGGCCTGCTGCAGCCCCTGGAGCCCTGTTGGAGTGCTTGAGGGGCTGCACCGGGCCTCCTAGATGGGCGCCGCATTTTGTTTTTCAAAATGGTGACGAAGTCTCGCGTGACCTTTGCCATCCTGAGATCACGGGAGACTTCGGCCGCCATTTTGAAAAACAAAATGGCGCCAGGAGCGGTGGAAAAACGGGGCGATCGGCAGCAATCGGCGGCAGGACTGCGCAGGGGCCGGTGGGAAGGCCTCGGCGGGCCGGATCCAGCCCGCGGGCCACAGCTTACCTACCCCTGGCTTAGAGCCTACCAGATATGAACGGGCACCAGATCCACTCAGAAAATTGTTTCATCAGCATTAGAAACCATAGCTGTGGTCAAAATCCCAATTTGGGGGAGGGGGGTGAATTTCTCCATTATCTAAGGCCTACCAAACAGGTTAACTAGCTAAAACAGCATTTCTGCCCAAATAATAATTAAACATTTTACGATATAAACCTTAAACTTTGTAAATTGACTGAGGCACTCTGGATGTTTCCATGTTTCTAACAGAACTAGAAATACATACAAGATCAGCATCTGTTTACATTCAAACAGGCACACAATCCTCAAAACAATCCTATAATTTATTTAAAATATAGACCCATAGGTTGTGTAGAAAGTTTGGCATAGGATTAATTAGTTGAAAGATACCAACCAGTAATAATCTCAAAGAGATCACTTATTATTTGCTGAGATTTACAGAGAACAGTCAGTCATAATTCATATATTGCTAATAACTTGCTTCAATATTATATATGAGATGATCTAATATGAGACATGAAGGCCAAAAAAGGTGTTTTTCAACTAGTCCAAATGACAAAATTTGTACAGAGAAACGACTGTGGTGTGAGCCAATATATATGATTTGAGTTTGCATTTCTTTTTAAACATTATATTTTGATATATTACCTTATGGTTTTCTGCATTCTCCATGGCAAAATATGGTGGCATCCCAGTTACAATGACTCCTAGCAACAGAGCTTCAATGTACAGTACTAATGTGGAGACGATATCTGTAATTTCCTGCAGGTTAATATATTTTAATATGAGAAAATGAAAACACCTACCATACATAACCACTAGAGATGTAAAATTTATGGAAATTTTGAAGGCATAGACCAAAATAATTTCCCCAAAAGTAGACATTTTGCGGGAAATGAAAAATTAGCACCCTTTACAGATTGAAAGTCACTTTGCCACTTCAGGAGCATAAATTGCATTATGTATGACTTGGTTTGGCATAAAGGCATCATGTCCGACATATTAAAAGTATAGTTTCTAAATATAATAAAAATTGAACATACTTTTAATTTTTTTTCTTACAGATGGAACCACCAGGTCCTATACTGTAACAAAAACTTGAACCATAAAACTTATTTGGTTCTGCAATTTTAAGAGCAAACCCACAATAATAATGTAAAAAATCAGAAGAAACCATCAATATTAGTAAAACAAAGGCCTGAAGGTGATGGGCCAAAAGCGGCCCCTTTGGAGGCATGGCATTCAGGTGACCCATGCTCCTTGGATTGGGCTGAAGTTGCGCTGCGGCTACCAAAGGAAGCCCAAATCCAGCTGTAAAAGGAATACATGCTTGCTGGCGGTTTGTTGCAGACTACTGTTGCGGCCGGCCTTGGGACTGTGGCATCTGGTTGCTGCAGTCCTGCAGTGCGTGCTTGTGGCTGGAGTGGCCAGAGGCTGCTCCAAGCTGCCCATCTGCTTGAGGCCATAGGAAATTAATTTATTGTCACTAGTAGTGTCAAGCAGATTCATTCATTCATTCCCATAAATAGAAGTGAACAAAGGAAACCAAAAACAGGACTTTTAATAATATGATACTTTACATAGTCTTACATAAAGATCATGCTCTTACATTTTAGAAATGATTTTGGGGCAGTAAAAATGTGAACACTATGCCTTAAACATTTTATTCATCATTCTAAATGAAAATATTCATTAATCCATTTTATCAAATTATTTGGGGGGGGGGGGAAGGCTCCTGGGTGGAGAAGAAAACCTGACAACCATCTTAACTTTCATATCTCTACTCTTAACATATGGGGACTGGAGCTGGATGCATAGAGAACCATCATGAGCTTTACAACTGTCTTTTCCTTTTCCTCCCCCATATATTTTTTTTTTTTGCCTCTAGAGTGGTAATGGATGAAAGGGGAGATTAGGTTTCTAGCAATATGGAAGGCCTGACATGAAGCCATCACTCTCTCCACATTTATTGTTTTGATTCATCTTTCCTTCATTCCTAACACTGATGCATTTAATATTGTTCATTATTTTAGAATATTAAAAAAAAGCTGGCATATGTACACAGGAATACACTCATCCCCCCATATTTGCAGTTTTGTTATTTGCGGATTTGATTATTCATGAATTTGATTAATATGTTCTCTCTAGGAATATCTAGGTCCTCCAGTGCAACTCTATGGTCAACTTTAACTAAAAGTTGCATTGAAAGACCTAGAGATTCTCAGAGAAAATACTCTACTAGGCATTTGTTGCTCCTCTAGTGCAGTTTTATGGTCAGTATCTATCAGACATTGACCACATAGCCTCACTGGAGGACCTCGAGATTCCTAGAAAAGTGTCCTCTCAGGTAAAAACATGGTGTTTTTTTTTGTTTTTGTTTTTTGTTGTTGTTATTTGCGTTTTTTCCATATTCACATGGGTCTTGTGCCCCAACCCTAGTGAATATGGAAGGACAAGTGTACTAAATGCTTGCAGTTTATGTATGCAATGCCTTTTGCTTCTGTAATGCTTTCATATAAAAGAGAAGGTGTGGTATCAGTATGCAAATAAGACATAACCTTTAAAAATGCATGAATTTCAGTGGCACGCTTAAGGCTGGTCTCGGGGGCATATGTTTGGAGTCCTATGGGCATTAGAAAAACTGTGAGAGATAGCAGCAGATGACAGTGTACTGGTGGAAGGAAAGAGACCCACCATCTGCATACAACATGGAAATATTAAAACTGACGCTAGTAATCATATTCTCTTTTCTTTTCTTTTTCAAAAAAGCATGTTATTGTGGGGATGCGAATGGGAATCTGTTCACAGAGCAGTAAAGGACCGACAGAGATTCCATCATCTTTAGTTTACCAGAGTGCCTTGGTGGGCATTCTCAGTTTAAAATGTGTCTGTACAGAAGCATTTATGTATATGTGCAGAGAAAAAAATTCAAAAGGACATAAATGTTAAAAATGTGGCAAGCAAACACTGCGGGCTAAATCGTACTATTACTCTTGGGAAAACATTATCCATTATTTAATGTTAGAAAAATAGGATAGAAAGAAACCACAGAGGAATCCATACTGGAATCTGAACATAATGAGCGCACTGATTCCTAAGAAACAAACAACTGAACTATTTTTTCTCATTACTTCTATTTACAATTCCCGCCTTTGGGCTTTACAAACACTTACTTGGAAAAAAGGGTTACTCCAGACATGGATAGTTTCAGTCACATTTAATTTGTGCAGATACAGGTTACTAATGATATTCATCATAACAGGCAAAGAATGTACCATGGTACGGTTAAAAGCAGCTGTAAAAACATAGTTCTGCAATGACAAGTATTTCATAAATTAGTTTCAGAATCAAAAATAAGAATTCTGACAGTTCTGCGAAATCATACATTCAAAATATGCAGCTCTCCTGAAAACTCAAATATTTGTAGTATGTTACAAAGTGGGTTTTTAAAAGCCTGTCACAACACTGACTGTAAATAATGGTAAAACAATGTTAACACCTCTTCTTCATTATTTATTATTGGCTGTAACAGAGAACATTACTTCCCAGTGTTTCTTTGAAGCAGTGATGTCTCTTACTTGGGATGGCCTATGAAAACACTATGATTACATTACTGATATATTAGGATTTGTGTTAAATCACAATTGCACTGTTTTGTTTCTTCTTCTTTTACCAGTAAGCTTCCATTCCTCACAACAAAAAAATGAATTAAGATTGTGGTTTGTTGTTAACTGCCCTGGAGTCAACTTCGGGGTGAAACAAACGGCCTCTTTGCGGCAGCTTGCAGGCATGTAATTTAGGTGACACACGCCCTCAAACCAGCAAGAAGCCGAGGTGAAGCCACCCATCTGCCAGTCCACACAACAGGCAGCTTTGCAGCAAGGCGTTTATATGCTGCATGCCACAGGAGTGTTGCAAAGCCACAGCAACAGCGAAAAAGACAGCTTTTTGCTGGCTCAAAAAGGAGCAACTTTTTGCCGCTTCTTTTTGGGCTGGCCAAAAGCCAGATCGGGGCTGTGGTGTGTGGTTGCCATGGCCCCGATCCAGCTTTCTCAGAGGCAGCTTGAAGCTGCTCCTTCAGGGCCATCTGTTTTGGCCCTTTGACTCATAGCGACCCTGTGGCTGAGACATATCAAAGACCCCCTGTCCTAAACCTCTCAGCTCAGGTCCTGCAGGCCCAGGCTCCCTGATCGGGTCCAACCATCTGGCATTTGATCTTCTTCTCTTTCTACTGCTTTCCATCCTTCCAAGCAACATTGTCTTTTGCTCATGATATGGCCAAAGTACAACAGTCTCAATTTAGCCATCTTGAGTGTCAGAAAGAATTCAGGCTGGATGTGTTCTAGAACCTATTTGTTTGTTTATTTATTTATTTTGGCTGTCCATGGTATTCTCAGTATTTTTCTCCAGTACCACATTTCAAAGGAGTTGATTTTCTTCTTATTGGCTTTTTTTCACTGTCCAGGTCCCACATAAGTACATGATGATGTGGAATACAATGGCTTGGACTATCCTGATTTTAGCATTAAGTTATGTCTTTACATTTTATGCTCTTGTCTAGTTCTTTCATAGCTGCCCTTCCCAATCCTAGTCTTTTTTGGATTTTACTTGATTGCAGTCTCCATTCAGATCAATATTTGAACCAAGGTATGTGAACTCTTTAATTATTTCAATTTTCTTGTTGTCTAGGGTGAATTCTTGTAGATCTTCCACTGTCATTATTTTTTTTTTATATTCAGCATTAATTCAACCAAGGGGAATGGTGTGTGTGCGTGTGCGTGCACACGCGCCCATGTAGTGGAATCCCTTTAATCCAGTTTGTACTGCCCCAGGTGAAATGGTTGCCTTCTCAGAAGTAAGAATTCTTGCTTTCCATGGGAATTATATAAGCGTCTGTGTGTGCATGCGTGCATGTGTGCGTGCACACACACACACACATCTGCAGTTGTAATCCTTTAAATCCAGTTTGTACTACACCAGGTGAAATGGTTGGCTCATCACCATTCAATGGGAATGGTGTGTGTGTGTGTGTGTGTGTGTGTGTGTCCGTCTATGCAGTCGGAGTCCTTTAATTCAGTTTGTATTGCCTCAGCTGAAATGGCTGCTTCGCCAGCAGTAACCATGTGATAATCTCCTTAGATTACTATAATGCAGTCAATTTGATGCTTCCATTGAAGATGGTACAAATCCTCAGAACAGAATCCTACACCTGACATTTTTGCGGGGGGAGGTGGGAGCAGGTCATACAGAGTGTATCAAACCAAAATTGTTAATCTGCACCAGCAGCCTCCAGGCCTATTTCAAAGTGCTAGCTTTCCAAAGATGTGCTGCTTCTGCCTTTCACAACCCCTCTTTCTGACCATTCTACCACATGTAGAGGATTTTGGGAGGGAGGATTCTACAATGGCCACAAATACTATCTAGCAAGCAAAGAGAAAAAAATCCATGCATCCTGATGCCCCAAACAGCTCTGGTGTCTCATATTGTAGAGGCTGTCTGTTGCCATATATTCCTTTTCATACTTTGCACATATGGTCATATGCTTATCACTTCATTTATACTGTACTGCTCACTGAACACTGGTATACTGGGGCACAATTTTGCTTGGGTTAGTGATATTGCCAGCTACGTGCAGAATATCCTTTTAAGTAGGTTGAACTCTACTTTGGTGTCCTTACAGGTCAAGGCATTTTTATTTCCAAAGGCTTTTCCTGGTACAGAAAATCTTGTGGGCTACAACCCATCAAGTTGGTAATAATGTTACTCTATCATAATTGTTCACTGGGATGCTCTACCACCACACATACATAATTTACATATGCAAGATTGTTGGAGCACTTTATGTTTCCACAACACAAATATCTCTTCTTACCTTGTCTAAACTTAACACTTTCAATGCTGCACTGTGTGGAGCAAATGCCACATAACCACTGCTGTTAAATGCTGTACTCTGGGAATCAGCTGATCCATAATCACTGCCATTGACTATCTCTGTCAGTATATTCTGGTTCTTGAGAGATCTGATGATGTCATCAATATTGGCATCTAAATTAATGAGGAAAAGATGTGTGAGAATCAGAAACTCCTTGCACTCAAATGTATTTCAGTGCACACAAAAAACATCAAAAATGCAAGAAAATGCCTTTTATCTGCTATGCCAAATGAAGCTCTATACAAATATATCCCCACTACATAAAGAGAACTGATGGTGGAGGCCTATGATGAGCAGAATCAATGTCCTGGAACACATCCACTGAACACTGGGTAATAAATATAATATACTATCAATAGTATTGTTCTATCAATTTTTTCATTGTAATTATTTATTCAGAATATGTATCATGACATATGCAGCAATCATATATGATACATACATAGCACTTCTTGTTGTTGCTGTGTGCCTTGAAGTCATTTCTGACTTATGGCGACCCTAACAGGAACCTATCATGGAGTTTTCTTGGCAGGATTTTTTCAGAGGTTTGCCATTGCATTCCCCTGAGGCTGAGAGCATATGACTCACTCAAGGTCACCCAGTGGGTTCCATGGTCAAGTGGGGAACTGAACCCTGGTCTCTAGAGTCTTATATATTAAAGTAGGGATTTTTTTAAATCATATATTAAAACAGGGAATTTTTTGGGATTGCAGCCTGCAGTCCCAAACTGCATGGCACAGGAGCCAGATTAAAACCGCTGCCTTTTGATCCAGTCCTTTGGACCAGAAGAGAACGTCGGCGCAGCTTCCAGCTGTTTTGGGAAGTACGTCATCTAAACGCCATGCCCCCAAAGCAGATTTCTTTTGGCCCATGTGTTTTGGGCCTGTGTGTGTAGTGCTGGTAGAGCCGCTTCTTCAAAAAGAAATCTAATTCAGGTGTGAATGGATTTTAAAAACCCACCCAGATATATTTCAGTTCCAGAGAGGAGTGGGTTATCTGTCATGTGATGACCATTTAAAAGCCTGGCCATTTCTCAACTTGTGTGCACATAAGTACTTTAAATTTATTTCTTCTGTATATTATGTGATATAAAATTGGAAATATCAAAAATTGAAATTAATAAAAGCAAAACATTGTACTTAAAATATACTTCGCTTTTAACTACTTACCAGTGGTGTTTTGAATGAGGAGACTAGTTTTGTACTTATGATGAGTTTCATTTGGTTTAAGAAAGTATAAGTCTGGGGAGAGTTTGATAGGGACCACAGCATTTTTGAAGTAATTATGTATAATAAACATAGAAATCTGCATAACAAGAAATATTGTAAATAGCAAGAACCTGAAAGAAAAGAAAAAGCGTAAGTAAAACTAATATAAATGATAGAAAAGCCTATTTAAGAAGGTTTGTCCTTTGAATCAGTGATGGAATGACCAAGCTTTGAGCAATCTCTTTTTTAAAATCAATCTGTAAATTTGAGTACACAGGGTCACTTAAGTTATAACCAAAAACTAGTTATGTTTTAAGTTCTGTCGATGCTCAGGTAGCTATGGTTCTCACACTACAAATTTAACACTATTTTTTAAGAGTGCTTTAACAGCTCACAATGATGGTGAACCTTTTAGAGGCTGAGTGCCCAAACTGCAACCCAAAACCCACTTATTTATTGCAAAGTGCCATGTCTCTCTGGCTTTCTAGTAACAAACTCTGGCAAACTCTGTGCTCGGGCGATGGCACATGCACCCACAGAGAGGGCTCTGAGTGCCACCTCTTGCATGCATGCCATAGGTTCACCATCACTGGCTCAGAATATAAAATAAAGTACTATATGTATGCAAAAAATAAATTAAAAAATTCATAGAAGCCTTTATTAATCCATGCTTTGCTCAGGTTGAGCAATGATTCCAGGATCAATTCATAGAATCACAGAATCATAGAGTTGGAAGAGGCCACAAGGGCCATCCAGTCCAACCACCTGCCATGCAGGAAACCTCAATCAAAGCATACCCGACAGATGGCCATCCAGCCTCTGCATGAAAACCTCCAAAGGAGGAGACTCCACCATTCTCCGAGGGTGTGTGTTCCACTGTCGAACAGCTCTTACTGTCGGAAGTTCTTCCTAATGTTCAGCTAGAATCTCTTTTCCTTTTTAAAGCTCCAGTGTACCAGTATGCATTGGAACCAAGCACTGCCTTTGATTATGAAATGCACTAAACCACAATATTCAGTTATAACCAACAGAGACTTGTACTTGAACACATAGCTTTATATGACTGGAAAATTATACATAACCATATTGTAAAACCCATGCTCCTTAGTGTCTCCCACCTTATTATAATAAGTTGCTTTCCAATATTAGATAAATACAAAGGTGACATACTCACACAGCTGTCACTGACTTGATTTCACGTTTCAAGTTAAGGAAGTGAACCTTTGCCATTGTAAACACCTGCTTTTTCCAGAGGGATTTATTGCTTAGTGTAGAAGATTTTGTCTCAGATAGCATCAGTAAGCTTTGCTCTAACTCACTGATGGATGTGGTATCCATTTCCTCTCCAGCTTGCTCTGGGCTAAACACACTGAAATCTAGGAAAGAGATAACAGGTCAGACAATTTAGAATTCATTCCTTCTGACTAGGCCATTGATCTATAAAGTCTGGTGTTATTTTTACTGCAGTTCTCAGCAAAAAACTCAATGAAGTGTACCACAAAAAAATTAGGGATATAAATTCTTCTTGGTAGCACCAGAAATAAAAATCATTTGAGGAAAGGGACCATTATTAATTAAAGTGGTGCAGATACATACTGGTACCCCGGGATACGAATGCGCCGCCTTACGAAATTTCCGGGTTACGAAAAAAATCCATTCAAAAAAACTGTTCCGGGTTACGAAGGTTATTTCGGGTTACGAAAAATTTTTTGGTGCTTTTCGGTGCTATTTCACACGAAATCGCGGCTTTTCCCCATTAGCGCCTATGGCTTTTTCGCCTTACGAAGTATTCCGGGTTACGAAAGCGGCGGCGGAACGAATTAATTTCGTAACCCGGGGTACCCCTGTATCTTGAGAAACTTGGGAAGAGTCAACCTAAGAAGTGAAACAAAACAAAAATCTCTAGAAACATAAATAAACCCTTGTTGCTTGTGCTGTTTGGCACAGATTATGCAGCATAGATTTTGGGCCCTGCAGCCTGGTAGGCCCCTATATGACAGTCAGCAATGAATGCAACAATACATTTCCTTTTGTAAAACAAGACAAAACAAAACACTTTTTCATAATAGGTGGGTGTGCTATAGAGCAAAGGTTTGGAAAAATCTGTGGAAAAGGAAATGAAAATGGACATTAACATTATAGCTTTACCAGGCTTACACTTGTACATTTTATTTACTGTATGCTGAAAGACAGATTTGACATAATTTTTTAACACTGGTACAGTAAACTGAAAATCTGAGGGAACTCTAAGGTTGCTGCCAAGAGGCTACCAGCATAATCACCAAATCAAATTATCTGACACCAGAACGGAAAGCTGACTGTAAATTGCAAAAAAGGCAACTTTCTCTGCAATCTGCTGAATTTCTTCTACAAAAGTTTTGGAAAGGAGGGAGGAGGAGCAAACAGACAAAGAATAAACAGGGAGGAAAAAATCAAGCTTGTGCCTTTCTTTCTTTCTTCTGCTGGACAACCTCTGAAAAAAAAACTATAGAAAAGAAAAATGACCGACCTACTTGTTCCCTTCCCATCCGTGTGTAAACGAGGGCCTGTTACAGACAGGCCAAAATAAAGCTGCTTCGGGTCTCTTTGGAGGTATGCTGTTTAAATGATGCATGGGTCCTAAGAGTCCGGAGGTCGCACCAAAGCCACACTCCATTCTTAGGATGCATGCATCATTTAAACAGCATACCTCCAAAGAGACCCGAAGCAGCTTTATTTTGGCAGTCTGTAACAAGCCGAGAAGTGTGGTCAGTAGGGATTCAGGAGAAAGCTACGGTTGTCCAAGGGAGAATGAGAGGTGAAGTGCCCGAGACAGTACACTTTGGTATCCTTGGACAACCGACTCTTACTGAAATCCTCACCTGTCTTGCTACAGACATGGGCCTTACTTGATTAAGTATCCTTAGGATTGCAGTCCTAAAGATCTTCCATTGCAAGTACATCAGAAGAATGTGCTCTTTCACCAAACTTTCACCAAAATTTTCATTATGATTTTAAATAATGTTATTATGGTCATCATATCATAAGAGGAATCATTCACAGGGGATTATGTAATTGCTCCTCACCTGCTTGGTCAATTTCAGCTTCTGCTTCCAGCTTGAGAAACACATCCTCCAAAGTTGTCATGGAAACACCATAGGAAATAACACCCAAATGGGAATGAATGTCTAGATCAGCAAACAATGCTAGAAGAAGAAACTTAAATTACTGTTTGAAGCCACAATTATACTTCGTTGCACCCATGTCCTCGTATTTCTTTAAGGTGTTTAGTACAAAAGCAAAGCTTTGTGAATCACAGAATCATAAAGCTGGAAGAGTCCATAAAAGGGACATGCAGTCCAACCCCCTGCCATACAGGATTACACAATCAGGGCACTTGATTTTTTTTAAAGCTTTCTAGTGAGCTTTGCTTCACTTCCCAAATATTTTTTGTAAAAGAGGAAAACAATCATGTCCATGTAATAAGTCTTATCTATACAAATACTTGCTTATTGCTCAGTGGCTCTTTAGAAGAACCATCTTTTTATTCCATATATTAGAACTTTAATGGGATCATCATTTTCATTATCTTTACTTGCAGATGAACCCCTCCCCCCCAAAAAAACCAACACACACAAATAAACCTGACATGCACACAAATTTCCTATTATTATAATAGATTTTGTTTACGACTTGGACATCTCTATCATAGATGGATAGTTAGCTATTAAGGTTATGTTTTATTTTAATTTTAAATCAGCTGATAGTACAGACACATATTCTGTTTGCTTCTTGCTCAGTGGCATTAATACATAGAACTGGATGCAAAGAGTAACAACTCATTTAATTTATATCCCTTCAATGTCTTCTCAGTTTTGTCTCTCTTTGTTTCACTGCTTCCCCCTTCCACTTCCCACTTCTTGTTCATATTCAATAAAGAGATGGCTTGTACCTGAAAACTTGTCCATGTCTTTGAAAGGCAAGGCATACACAAGTTGCTCTTCATTCTGTTTCAACAAGCTGGCCTCAGGAATATGCTGTCTGATCAAAGAAGCTGTTCCTTCTGTGTTACAGTACCTGTCTATGTGCATACTGTGGGGGTGGGGGGAGGGGGCAGAAATATAAGGGTATAAACATTATTGTTGGCAAGACTGTTAAACCATGAAAATGAAATTTCCTTACAATGATGTTCTTCTGCTCTGCTCCTAGCCTACCTCAAAAAAGAAACAGGGGGAAGTGGGCAGGACCATTACATACTCTTTTATACACACACACACAATTTTGCACATAGCACATACAGATATGTCCCTTCATTAATGACCCTCCCCAGTCTCTCTCACACACATCCAGTTCTTACATAAAATACACACTCCAACCTGAAAACGTCTGCATTATGCAGGAATATTAGTTTTGTAAGCCTCTAGTGGGACCACTTAGAGCATTTTGAAACTCTAATTGCAGTGCATGTGTATCTGTGCCTTTTTCTAAGGAGAAGGCCAGAAACATAATAGTTGATGTTCCCAACAGGAACAATCATGTTCCTATATCTCATTCCCTTGCATGTGAAGTTTTTAAACCTACTTCCATTAGGTAACCTCCAGCCCATTTTTTGCCCCTGCTGCAATTAAAAGCCTCTGTTGGTCAATAGAAGCTTTTAATTGCAGGAGGAGCAGAGAAGCTCCCATAGGCTGCATCCAGCCAATGGGCTGGAGATTCCTTAATTTTAGCTGATAGGAACAAGAATCATTTTAAAGCTTAATCATTATTTAGAAATATGAACTCAGGTTTGAATTTCTCAACACTACAGACATATATATGGTCCCAATAGCCTTGTAGATGAGGATACCTCAGTCGGTAGCCAATTCCCCATTTTGACTTAAGGAAGAGAGAGGAGCCAAGACATTTCAGCATTCCCTGGGAGATCACAGCTTTCCTATCTAGAAAAAAAGAGCAGAAGGAAAGGTATATTTAATTATGCCAGTTATATGATATGGGACGATATCATGGAGCCCTCCAGATGTCGGACTGCAACTGCCAACAATAATAACTGTGGGCTATTCTGGCTTGGTTTGCAAGAGCCTGCAATCCAACAACATCTGGAGGGTTGCATGATACCCACCCCTGCTGTACAGTATAAAACATAAAGAAACATTGAGCTGTCTATACTACCCGGTTGTCTTATTCACGCTAACTATGACTGTGATACATGACTGTGATACAGATACACTTCTAACTGAACCTGCCTGCAATAATGTCTGCTTCATCCATGAAATGGGTACTGAACACTGTCACTCGACTGGCTTTTCTGTTTTTCAGAAGGTTCCAAACTGTATGTCGAGAGCATGGGTCCATGCCGGCTGTTGGTTCGTCCAAAAGTAATACCTAAATATTGGTCATGGAAAAGAAAACATACAACTCTGAACCTCATTTATGACCAATACAAATACTGTACTATTTGTCAATGCTAAGACATCTAACACACCATTGTTGTCACTCACATTTCAATATATGGATTGAAATGATCCTGAAGCTGTGTGACTATTATTATATATTCAAAACACTGAAATCCACACACAAAAGGGAGGTGTCTCAAGGAAACCCTAAGGTTTTAGAAGGTAAAAAAGTGGGAGAGGACACACACAAGATTTTGTTGCAATATGTTCCCATCATTTCACCCAACAGCAAATTCACATGGTTAACCACTTATTACTTTGGAAGTTCGCCTGGAACCATACTCCAGTTCCCAAGGGTAAATGGACAATTGCATTATATTACTGGACTGTTAAGCTTCAGAATTATTATCAGCAGGAAGCTCCCCTTCTTTCCCTAAGAACAACAAAGTCCTACTGCTAAGTAATGGGAAAAGAATCCCCAACTATTTGTCCTTTAGCTTTTCTCATTTCTTCATAGATCACCAACAAACAAGGTGTCCTTGTGATAGCACATAATACTGCAAGAAGACCAAATCAAGATGAGGAAGGGGCTTCTGTGTGTGAAAGATTCCACTGGCATGCAGGCAAAATTACTTCCTAAGTGCTTTTTTAAGAAAAAACATCCTCCACACAGGCCACAGTGACAAAAGATGTAATTATTTACAAAGCTCAGTGGTGGAAAGAGAATATTCATCATATTGAAAATGGGGGCAGGGGCAGGGCACTATCCCCAGAAGAGCAGTTTTTTGCCATTGTTTATCAAAGAACTCTCCTAAATAATGTTGTTATGTTGCTCATTTTGGGGCTAAGTGCACAGTGAAGTGAAAATATCAAAACCTCTCTTCCTCTGTAGTACCACTTGGGTCTATTGGCCCGCTGAACAGTTGGTTACTCATCCCAGCCCCCAAATCCCTATTGTCCAGTTTAAAAGTTTATATAGTTACATACAGTTATAACTATAAAAAATGTACAGTTGTCCCTCTGAATTTGTGGACTTCAGATTCGCGGTTTTGATTATTCGCAGCTCTCTTCATCCCCTCACCCACCCGTCCCTTCAGCTGGCCATGGCAAGGGAGGGATGGGTGGGGAGATGAAGAGAGGCTGAAGTGCACCATCCCTTCAGCTGGCCATCTCTTCTCTCCCCCCCCCCCCACCTTCCATTCCTTCAGCTAGTGATGAAAGCCAGCTAAAGGGATGGGAGGGCAGGAGATGAGGAGAAGGAGGTCCACGCCTGTGCCTCTTTCCCTCCACCCTCAGTCCCTTTAACTGACTCTTCTTTTCAACTATAGTAAAACCTTTTCTAATTTATTTTATTCTACACATTTCTATCTGTTACCAAGTGAATTGATCTTTTTGATTAAAAAAATAATTAAAAATAATACAGTACTAGTATATGTTCCTTTCTCTTCATTCAGATAATTTAACCATGGTTTCCATTCTTGTTCGTTTCTTTATTGATCTCTTATTTATATAACAGATCAATCTATCTATTTCCATATAGTCATATGCTTTTAAAACCCACATGTCTATGTCTGGAATTTGTTCTGTTTTCCACATAGAGGCCAACAAAAGTCTAGCAGCACATATCATATGATATCATATAAAAAGCTGGTTTTTCCAGCCTCACTACAGCTTTATGGCGTTCCTGCGGCATACAGCGTCTAAACGCCACACTGCCAGAGCACCCGGAAGCTGGCCCATGTGTGGGCAACCAGGTGGCATCAAAATGTCACACTCTGAAGCCGTCTGGACGGCGGCCCAAAGGGCTGGTCTGTTTCATCCCTTAGTTTCATCTGATATTCCTCCAAGGCACCTGAGGGTCTACAGGGTTATGTTCTGATTTTTCTGCAGTCTGGATGTTATGACATGAAAAATTACAAATTATTATGGCCCCAGCCAACTGCTGTTTACCTTTGGATCTCCAAGAATTGCAATTCCAATTGACAGTTTTCTTTTCTGTCCTCCACTTAGCTTTTTGGCTTGGTTATCTTTAATGGGCTGCATATCCAAATCAAGCAAAACCTTCTGAACCTTATATAATCAAACATAAGAAGCATTTAAATGTGATTAAATCAAGTAAATCTTTAATTTACTAAGATGATTGTCATTATATATGCACTGAGTTTTGGACAGGTTAAAACAATTTTATATCTTATGGATCTTTAATAGATTATGGACATGATCCAGAATTCCTGAAGTGATCCTTCATTTCTTCCCATCCCAATCCTTCACTTTCAAAACATAGTTTAATTCAATCATTTTATTCAATCAAAATCATTACATGAACAGTATATAATTATTATCCAGTTTACTCACCTCTTGTATCATATCATTAGGAGGTATCCCTTTAATTGAAGCAACTATTGATAAATTTTCTTGCACTGTTAAGACATCAAAATATATGTCTAACTGCTGGCATACTCCAGTTATCTTTCTTGCATCTAGCATTTCATCTATTTCAGATACTTTATATCCGTAAATTGATGCAAATCCTAATGGGAGGAAAAGATCATCACTGAAACATCTAAAGCAAACATTATAAAAAAAGGGAAACTATGGCCAATTGACAGAAACTCACATCTGGTGACAAAAAGCCTACACGCACATAGACACATGCACCCACATACACAGAATCATTATGATATTATAGCCTATTGAATTTTCCTCCACTATGGAAACTTTTCAGAACATTTTTAAAACCTAAATGGCATTTCCGACATTTGCATATGCTGTTGCCCTCTTTGCATTTCCACTATTTGCAGAGAAGAAGGAAATCATTGTGTGTGTGTGTGTGTGTGTGTGTGTGTGTATGCTAGGAAATTGCATAAATATGCAGAAAGGATGACAAAGGTAAAATGAAAAATATTTATTCTGTTTCTGTGGAAGCAGATTTTTGTTTTTCAAAGTATTTTCTATTCTGCATAGGTTGCACAGGTATATCAATCCAGAAAAACATTCATATGGCAATGTGTAGAAAGCAGTATGAGGGTGTACTGGAAAAACCCACCATCAGCATCCTGAAATTATCTTTTCTTGCTGAAAGGAAGTTGCAAAAGGAACAAAAGCAAAACAAAAACACAGAATAACATTAGAGCAGAACTGGAGATATAAGTTTGTCCCTAGCAGAAACACCTAGTCATGCAGAAGGTTTTCCACAGCGCAAGTGAAGGTGCTGCTATGGAGAAATAAGGGGAATCTCCCATACCCAGCCTTAGAGGGAGGGGCATGCTTGCAGTTGGATCTAGTCAAAACCACACACCTGGATAATACTTCTGCACTCCTTGGACAAAATTCTATCATCAGTACCAACTAGGGTAGACCCACGGATTCAGTGGGATTTACTTGTATGTTGAATCACCAATGAAATGTGTTTCAACTTGTTGGGACTAACCAACAGGATTCATGGGTGGGATACAAACCGCCGCTTTGCGGCGGTCTGCCGCCGCCGCCGGTTAGTCTGCAGGGGAGCCGGAGCCTCCACACGGCGCGGCTCCCGTGCAGACAGAAAAAGAAGCTCCAAAATGGAGCTTCTTTTTCAGTCGCGTTTGCGACGTAGCGAGGCGCCAGGGGCGCACTCGCTATGTCACAAGGGACGCGACGCGTACGGACGCTCAGCGTCCGATACGCAAAGATGGCGCCGGCCATGTAGAAGGGCCGGCGCCATCTTGTACGGACGGAGTCCGTATTAGGCACAGGGGCGTCTATAAGAGACGCCCCTTTTTTAAAATAGGACGTCCTCCGGACGTCCCAAATGCCGGTGCAGAAAGCACCATGGTCTCTTTTTAGGAATGTAGGCATGTCCTTAAAACAAACAATCAAGCTTCATTTATATACCGCTTCATACCGCCTAAGCAGTGTCTAAGCAGTTTACAACTGTAAGCTAATAAAACAAGCTCACTAAGGCGGGGTACATACCTCCGCTTTGCGGCGCTCTGCCGCCGCCGCCAGTAGGTCCACGGGGGAGCCGGAGCCTTCACACGGCCCGACTCCCGCGCGGACCGAAAAAGAAGCTCCAAAATGGAGCTTCTTTTTAAGTCGCGTTTGCGACGTAGCGAGGCGCCAGGGGCGCACTCACTACGTCACAACGCCCGCGACACGTACGGACGCTCAGCATCTGATACGTAAAGATGGCGGCGCCCGTATGAACAGGGCGCCGCCATCTTGTACGTATTCAATACGTACTAGGGTTAGGGGGGTGCGGAAGCACCGCCCCTTCCTAACCCTAGTACTTATTGATGACGTACTATTTGGCGGTCTGTAAACCGCCAGTGTTCTATTAAAACTGTTCAGTTTTTTGTTTTTTCATCTTGCACCCCAAATTTGACAAATTGAATACACTTTGATAGTATTTACCATCAGAAGGTGGGCACAATCCACAAAGAATGTTCATTAATGTTGTTTTTCCC
The DNA here is from genome assembly GCF_019175285.1 of Sceloporus undulatus. NCBI lineage: Eukaryota > Metazoa > Chordata > Lepidosauria > Squamata > Phrynosomatidae > Sceloporus > Sceloporus undulatus. The sequence goes on along the minus strand of NC_056523.1, from coordinate 153,962,494 downwards.
GTTCCACTATGTCCAAGCAATGCTGTGATCTGACCTTCATATATGTCAAAGGTTAAACCTAACAAAAAAATGAAGTGATAGTGGGGAAAGAGCAATCATTGACATTAGAAAACACTGATACAAGAACAAAGAGTCATGTGGGCACATTAAAGATTAAGTAATTTATTATAGCGTGAGCTTTTGCAGGACACAGCCCACAAGATTAGTTTTTGTTAGACTCTTTCTTCTTTTTGCTACAGCAGAGTATGACAGAAGATTCTGCAATAAGCACTGCTACCAAATACTCATACAAAGTACACTTCCATTCATCCTTAAAGAATTGTCACCATTTTATATGATATTTAATACCTCAAACTAAAACACTGAAACGAATTAATATATCTATGAAGGGTGAACAGAAATGTGCCCACATGCTGTGCTAATATTCCCATTGTCAAAATGCAGCAAACAGGCAGCACTTAAAATGCAAGAACTCCCACTTGTGGCAGATATTTGAAAAGCCATAAATTCTTACTTTTCAGAGCTTCCACGGTTTCACCTTTTTTAGCAAAAGATTTCTGGACACAGTTGATTCTGAAAGAAGAGAAGCTTATATTATTATTTTTTTAAAGTGATGCAGATGTCTGACAGAATTTCCCTAGCAAGTTAACATCATACAATCATAGAATCATAGAGCTGGAAGAGACCACAAGAGCCATCCCCCTGTGATGCAGGAATACACAATCAAAGCAGCAATCACATGCTTATATTAGCATAAAAGAATACTGTTTTAGGTTATAGAGAAAGCTGGTCTAGTAACAGTAGTAAAGTCCTTCTGGGTAAAAATTAAGATGGGAGAAACATGTTTTAAGATTCAGTGGGAATTCTAAAATCCTGGGGGTTAGGGTTAGCACTGTGGTGTGTGGTAGGGTTTCATAGTACAGGTAGACTTAAGTCAGTTCAGTAGATGTGCTTCTGGGCATTACAGAAGAGGCATAAATAACATGGAAAAAATAGGGATAGGATGCTACACCACAAGGAATAAGAACAAATTTCAAACCTTCTACAGACCATGATAAAGTTTCTTCCAAAATGTCCCAGGAATTACTGAGTTTTTTACTAGTTGCCATTTTTCTTATTTTTTCCATGTACCGTATATTTTTTTAAAAAATGCTAAAGGGAGTTGGTGAATCAGGCTTATCTCTTTTCTTTCTTTCTCTCTGTCTTGCTCAGTTAATACAAGCTCAGTAAGACTACTGTATCTGGAGGCAACTGCTATTTCCCTTGCCTGTTCTAGGCAGGCACACATATCTGCAGTAAGACTGGCTAAAGAAGGATCACATTCTTTCACAGCTCAAGCTTTATTGCAGTATTTACTGCCTACCTACTGCTGCAGTCTAAAATCTGTGTTTCTCCAGTCCTTCATTACCATCTTTGCTGATGCTAAGTACTCTAGCTTAGGACAAGGATAAAAGGGTCTGGATGCATAAAAAAGAAGACTTTTTAAAAAGCAGTTTCACAATCATAGGCTTTGTAAACTGAGACATGCCCTACACTTCTAATATTTCTTGGCCATAATAACGAATCCAGTGTCTCCCCTGATTGGAACCAACCTAAGGACAACAAGAACACATCACTTCTGCTTCATTATATTGTGACTCACCAAGAAACAAACAAACAAAAAACATACAGGACTGTTTTTTTTCCTTTTTTTGGTCATAATATATTGCACTTGGTGTTGTGCACAATGATAGAAAGCAACAGCTTTTCAGACTCTTTTTGTCCCAGTTGTTTTTGCTTTATTTTAAAAAAAATCCCTGTACACTGCAAGTGGCTAGAATAGTCGGTACCGTTTACTGTGTTATTCTGGCAACAAAATATGACTCTGGGGGGCTAACATGTCCCATCCTGGTGTGTGAGGGTTAAGTTGTATTGATCTGAAAGTGGCTACTCCAGGCATGTCTAAATCAAACCTAGTTATTACTGAAGAAAAATACAACCAGTTAACAATGATTTTTCCTAATTAGACTTTTTGCCTATTATCTATATCATACAAATTATGGCTTCCAAAAGAATTGCCTATATTTCCTACAGATTACATTACTTGAACAGGCAGATTATTACTAATCACAACTGTTGAATATACAAGCCATAGTTAATCATTACTACTTCAAATTTGCACAGCATGGATTGCACATCATCTATCAATAATTATCACTGGTAGCTAAGAGTATATTACAGCATAATCAATCATACCTGATAGCTTCCTTTCCCTGAAATTCAGAAGATACAGGTTCAATGATTTCACTGAAGTCTAAGTTTCCATTAATGCTACCCTCATATAATTCCTTATAATTCCTAGTTCGTTTTGTCCAAAATGAGGGTTTTAGGAAGAAGAAAATGCTGCGTCGCAATCCATATTCTCCTGAACAACGAAAGAAAGCTCTGCAGTGTTAAATATGATATAAAATATAGAAATACTAGGTACACATATTTTTCACTATGGCTTGCTGAAATTAGATTGCTAGGGAAAGTTAACATATATTTTGAATTTCTCTCCCATGATGTACACCTTAACACAGTGATAGGGTTGAGTGTCTCGGAGAGTAATACTGCCACCAGTCTAGACCAGACCTGCACAACTTGGCAGTAGGTAGGGGCCAAAATTAAAATAGGTTGAACTTCTTTGGGCCACAAATTGGTATTAATTAAATATTATTTAATTATTAATTAAATATTATTTAATTATTAATTAAATATTAATTAAATATTATTAATATTAATTCCAACCTCCCCCTCCTATGCCCGATCCTCTCCTCAGGAGAAAGCTGAGTGGCAGAGAAGCCTTGAGGGGTGAGCATTTGCCCCTCTTCTTCCTATGCCGCCTAGCCTTCTCAGGAGAAAGCTGAGGAGGAACCTTGTAGGGTGTTTGCCTGTCCTTTTTCAATTGGCCCTCTCCTCAGCAAGAGGCTGAGTGGCAGAGGAGCCTTGAAGTTGTTCCACATTCTTGTGGGCTGCCCTAAATCCTTTGGTGGGCCACATGTGGCCAGTGAGCCATATATTGTGCAAGCCTGGTCTAGACCCTATCAAGAGACTGGTTTCCTGGAGAGCTTACCCAGAGTGGAATACTCAGTGTGAAGACACTAGACTAAGATGCATATGGCATCTTCACAGCCACATCAAAAGAAGTGAACAGATAATTCCAATGGTGAGGGAAGTGAAGAAGGTCCAAAAAGGGAGGGCACTTATTGGGCAGCAGTAAAAGTGTGAAATACCACTGGCAGAGGATCACTTACAGATTACAGGAGAGTCGGTTCAACTAACGCTTTTTACTACTGTACAAAAGGAGACATTGGTAAAATAGCTGAATGTATTTTACTCAGAAAACACTAGGAGACAATCTAAAATGAAGCAAGCTTTCGCAGTGGAAAATGAGACACCCAGGTAAGAAGGCATTCAATCAGCTACTGGAGAAGAGCAAAGAACAAGTATGGATAGTGTTGTGTCTAATGACTCAATGGACTCAACCCAAAAGGACGTTCAGTTACTGACAGACCAATCCACACTGCAGAAATAATCCAGTTTCAGACTGCTTTAACTGCCCTGGCTCAATTCTAGTGAATTCTGAGAACTGTAGTTTGGTGAGACATTTAGCCTTCTCTGTCAGAGAGCTCTGGTGCCACAACAAGCTACAATTCCCATGAACTGAGCCAGGGCAGTTAAAGCGGTCTCAAACTGGATTATTACTGTAGTATGGATGAAGCCAATATCTGCAGATGTGAATGGAAAGTGTGAAGTTCCACAAAGCATATAATAAGTACATGGAATGTAAGATAAATCATAGGAAATTAAAAATTATAAAACAATGAATGTAATCTACAAACATTATAGTACTTGGTGTGAGCAAATTAAAGTAGATGGGAAAAGGACATTTTCAAGCAGATGAGGTCAAAAACAAATGGTGTGGCATTAATAGTGAGTAATGTAGAAGAAACAGTCAGCGGCTGCAATACTAAGTCTGAGTGAATAGTTATCAATAACATTGCATGGAAAACCTGCCAATATATGCAGACTTCAGTTTATGCTCCTACTAGAAAGGCAAAAGGGAAGAACTTAAAAGATACTGTACAGGCTTCCAGGAAGAAACTGATCGCATACCAAAACAAGATAAGTTGATAATGGAATGCAAAAATAGGAAACAGAGTAGGCCAAAACACAGTTGGAGAAATTGGCCTAGAATCATGAAATGAAGCAACAAATTACAGCAAAGGCTTTCACTGAGTAGTTCATGAACAACTACAGCCAGTCCTCTACATTTGCAGGGATTAGAAGCACAAGAAAGGGGAGGGGAGGAGAGAACCCAAGACAGGGAAGGAGAGGGAGCATGCCTTCACCCTTCCAAACTGTATCTGTTCAGGGCTTGGCTTTTGCTCCTTCCCATTTGGAGGGGCTGAGAAACCCAGGTCACGAGGAGGGGAAGCATGTGCACACCCTTCAAAGCCGCAGGGGAGGGGGAGCACGGTCAAATGCACGAATACTAAAATCCACAAATGTTAAACCCACAAATATGGAGGACCGACTGTATAGACAGCTCTAAAAGAAAAGGGAGTACTACAACATTTTAGTGTTGTGATATATAATTAATACTCTGGACAAAAAGGCATGGTCAAGACAGAATACAGAGGAAACAAATGATTTCCAGTTGGCAAGGTGGGTGCATTTTACCACCCTCTCTTTAACCTATTTGTAAAGTATATGATATGGAAAGCAGCATTAGACTTAAAGACAGAAGATGTGAAAATTAGAAGTATCATGTTGATATCCTATCACTTCAAAAAACAGCAAAGATTGACGCAAAAGCCTTTACAAGGAAGAAAGTGCAAAAGAAGGGTTATAACTCAATATTAGGGAACCAAAACAATGCTCACATAGAATTTACATAACTTTAAAGTGAATAATGAAGATACTGAAATTGTTTATTAAAGAATTTCTAAACCCTGACTCAGTCATCAAACAGGATTGAGACTTTAAACAAGAAATAAAAAGACTTGGAAGGGCAGTTATGAAGAAACTAGGTAAGATCCATGGGTGCTCAAGTCCTCTATGGCATATTAAAATGGTGCCCCTTACATAAAATGGAAAAATCAAAGTTTGCTTTCTGGATTATTTTTGGTGGAATATTTTTACATCATGAATGATGGAATCCATGGAAGCAGAATCTGTGGATACAGAGGTTCAACTATTTCTGATTTCTACATGTGGTTGTGAAAGCTGAACAGTGAGGAAAAGTGGACATCTGAAATGTGGTGCTCAAGGAAAGTTCTATGGATACCATGGATCACCAAAAAAGACAAATAAATTGGTCTGTTAGCACATCAAAACTGAACTCTCACTAGAAGCCAAAATGACTAAACTGAGGCTACTCAACTGTGAACATTTCATATGATGATGTAACTCACTGGAAAAATGATAATGCTCAGTAAAGCTGAAGGTAGTTGAGAAAAGAGGAAGATCACATTACAGATAGACTGACGCAATCCAACTTGCAAGACCCTGTAAACAAAAGGGCATTCTGGAGGTCTCTCATTGATAGGGCTGTCATAAGTCAAAAGTGACAGAGGAGAACAACAACAGCAATAAATATTTTGTATTCAGACTGATTAAGGCAAGTCTGACAGTACTACATAATATGTCCTTTAAAAATCAGCATAAGCATAAGCTAGATATAGGAGTGCATCATATATCTAATATTTCCAATACAGCTGTAAACCCTGTTGTTAGTCCTGACTAGAGTACAGCCACTGAATTAGTTGGATTTACCTGTCTGGTGACCTACTGTCGAATAACCGATTCAATGGGCCTGCTCTAGAGCTAACCACCAGGATTCTAGCCATGCCGTTGCATGTTCTTAGATGGTGTATAACTGCATCAGCACCTTCAATGTACCATTTTGTTTACTGCCATTTCAGAAACTGGCACTGTGCATCTCCCATTGCAAAATGGGATAATATGTAGAAGCACTAGCCCAAACACAATTGGCTGCACAATGTTGCAGAAGAGCCGTATAGAGCAATCACTGTGTCACTATGTAAATGCAGATTTACACTACACAAACATGATGTAAGATTTATGTTCTTTGGGGCTAAAGAGGCCTTTAGTATGTTGAGTTTGTATTTAATTGATGTGGATGTTGAATAACATTAAGTGCTTCATTATTGTTCTCTCACAGAAATACAAATATACCTGGAATAACCTGATCCAGATATACTGCCAGGAGCAGATAAAGCATACTGTCAAGGGCCAGTAGCATAAGAGCAATAACTAGTGGATATGGACCATGAGATAAATTTGAGAAAACAGCTCCTTCCTCATAATCTTCTAGATGCATAACCTGTGAACAAATATGAAAGTTGTAGTTGCATTAATATATCAAAAGCATTAATGTAGTTGCATCAATATATCAAAAGCATTTAGGAAAAACATCTAATACCACTGGGATACTTCCTACCAAATCAACAGAACATACCAGATGAAGTTTGCATGGTACGTATGAATTTTACTGACACTCTGTAATTCAATATACACTCTGAAGTGTATTTACAAGAAGCAAAAAAGAAAAAAGAAAAAGAAAAGATCTCACCTGAACTAATGAAGGCAGACAAAAACATAAAGAAAGTTAAAGTTTTATCTATGTCCATACATATCACTTTACTGTTAACACCAGTATATATGTGGTAGGTGGATGCATGAATATGGGTGCTAATTAGTAATCAGTTAATAGTAAATAACATATTTACACACAGGTACACATATGAGAAACTTTTCAAAATATGTTTCAATCTAAGCTCTTCCTTAGTGGGAAAATATAAACAGCTTCAGCTAATACGCCAGCTGCATCCTTTCCTGAAAGTCAGAGGCCATGAAACTGTGGTGCATGCACTGGTAACCTCTCGTCTTGATTTCTGCAATGCACTCTACATGGGGCTACCCTTGTGCTTATTTAGGAAACTTCAATTAGTACAGAACATGGCAGTCAGGCTGGTCTCAGGTAAAACTAGGAGACACCATATTACACCAATTTTAAAATCGCTCTACTGGTTACCCTTTAGTTTCTGGGCACAGTACAAGGTGTTGGTTATCACCTTTAAAGCCTTAAATGGCTTGGGAACTACCAATCTTCAAGACTGTCTCCTTCCATATAATCCACCCCATCTACTCAGGTCCTCTGGAAGGAATTTGTTGCAACCTATAAAAATTAGATTGTCTGCAACTGCCCAGAGGACCTTTTCGTCAACCACTCCCAGATTATACAATTAATACAATATACTATTAATGACTTTGTCAGGTTGATTCATATAGATGCAAATAGATTTAATATCTCATTCAGATTTTGATACTTTTGGGATAAAGTGTTAACCTAGTAAATAAAAAAATGATCACAAATGAACACAAAACTGCAGACAGATGCACAGTCTTCTGATTTGACAAAAAGTAATGTATCATAAGTGAGTGTTTCTGAAAAGCTGTAAATGTACCATCACAACCACTCTACTTTGGTGAATGTGTACTTATGGCCATGGAAATGAAATGACACAGCTCTTTTCTTCAAACAAAAAGTGTATGGTTTAACTAAAGAAACAAATCACCAGCAAATAAATTTACTGCACATTTAAAACAAGATAAATACTGTTATATAATTTTAGCCTGGGGTGAAACATTTTAAAACGATCAGGTGTTTTGAGCCACAGTGGAATTATTGTTTCTAGGACTTTTCACACAATAACAACAAGTATGGCACTTTACTAACCTGTGCAACACCAACTAAAAATGTGCACTGACACAGAGGGCTGAGGAACCACACAAACGACTTTGGAAAATCTTCCAATAGCACTATCGTCAGGCCCACAAAACCAAAAGTCAAGGTTGACAAAAATTCAACTGTACCAACATGTTTCGATCTTTTGAAAAGAGGAGTCAACATAAACGCAAATAAAACCTAAATATAAAGGGAACAATCATTTCAATGAATAAGAATTATTTAAAATGCTGAAATGACATGTTTTCACATGTTTACACTGAACAAAGTTTTTATTGTTCCAATAATTTTTCATTTAATATCTACTATAGGAAATTTCATGTATCTGATGTAGGAAATCAGTGGCCTTCATCAAACCAAAAAATTCTTTCTTAAGAATGCTTTGATACAATATAACATTTACTGCCTCATTGTAACCATGAGACCAGAGCAAGACAATAAGGAGTACATAATCTTTTTACTATATAATAAAAATTAAGATCTAGCAATAACCAAAAACGAATTGCCTTTTCAAAGATATTATGATGCTTAGTCAGAAAACAAAAAGTGTAAGTTGCTGAGACAAAATTTGAATCACAAATTTTTCACAGTGTATGAAATGTTACAGTGGTAAACATCCCCAGAGTAGATTTTATGAAACTATATTTTATTAAACTTTTGGTGAAACTTTTGATGAAAGATTTTATGAAACTTTAGCAGACTTGAGAATCATAATTAATGAGCAAGAAAGGATGGGCAAAAAAATCACATCAGAGAACCAAATTAGATACAAATGAAGATATTAAGTGCCACTGATCTGTCTACCCATCTGCCTATCACAGACATAACAGGCTGTTAGAAATCATCATGAAATAATAACTGCTTTAAGGCAGAAGACCTGAGTACTCATGCACATTTAGAAGGGGGAAAAACCCTTAATAGCCTCTAGGTCCACTAAAATCAGTGGTAATTTTTCTACAATGAACCACAGCCTTGGTACTACTGGATAAGAAAAACATTTTAAAGATTTTCAATATAAAAAAGGATAGACACAATGAATATTGCAATTAAAACATACAATGGAGGAATTGAAAATACATTGTTTATAGTCATTTCATTATAGTCAGCATTAAAATGAAAAATATATATCTGCTAAAATTTAAGACTTTTTATGTGAGTAGTCAAGGTGTCTATTACCACTCAACAGCAAGGAAAAACATATCAGAAATTAAACATGCCAGTGTTTAAATCTCAATGTCTAAAACAAAGTACTCTCAGTAACCACAGTATACTGACAATGAACACAAACACACACACACTTACGGAGGATATTCCATATAGGAAAAAAAGCAGAAAGATCACAAAGCTGCTACTTTTAGGAAAGAGCCAAGAGAATGTTGCAATGATCGACATGAGAAGGGACATGACAAATATCAGACTGGTGTACAGTAGGACCCAAGAAAGCCTAGAAAAAGGAAAAACACCATGAAGGTTCATGAATTCAAAGTTATCTTTGCAACTAAAGCAGATTATTTAGCTGTTGGTTATTTAGTAAATGCACAGTCTCACAACTGGATCCTGCACCCAAGAGGATTAAGAGCACAACCCTAACTAGCCCTGGATCAGCTAAGCTAATGTTAGGCCAGCTGACACTATTCTGAATCCACAGCCTCCCAGTCTAGGGACAAATTACTTAGGCAAACCTTCACCTTGGCTTAATCTGGGGCTGGCAATGTGTCTGTGTCCCCAGAGGGGTAATGGAAGAGATCTGGATCCAGTATAACAACCTTTCCCAAATATGACCTCCTTTTACCACTTTCTGGGCTCTTCTACCAGCAGACCAATTCTGTCAGCAGATCTCAAGTAGAAAAGAGTTCTGCCAGAAGAAGAGCATTTCTTAATGGCAGAAAGGGATCTCTGTGGGCCTAAGAGGCATCTGTCCATTACTAATCTCCTGTGGCACATCTTTGAGTTAGGACTGCACTCATGCTTAAACTGTTTAGAAATGTCTAGAGCTTTAATGAAGAAGCTGGTGTTCCTACCTCTCCCACCCGATAATGAGCATGTTCTGAGGAGCAACTACATTCCCACAACAGCACATTTGTATAAGGAGGCATCAGCAGAGGGTAAAGAAGACAGGCTGTGATACAATGCAGAGGACTATTTGAAAAAAAATGTGAATTACAAGTAAACAATGTTTTTGCTTTTCAATATCTCTGTGCTATCCCAAAAGTGGATAACTTTTAATATGATGTATCTTGTAAGAGAATTTAATGCACCATGACATTAAAAAATTCAGCAGCTCTTTGCAGAGCTCAAGAATCCTTTAAACGACTGGCATTATCTATGGCGTGACTGATCCAAAGAAAGGAAGAGACAGTGGCAAGTGATGTCTACAACAGAGCCTACTAATTCAATGGGTTGCACAGGTTTATGGCTGCAATTCTTCCTTGAGAGGATGGTATCCAAGCAAATCCTATATTAATTTGGGCAGGCTTTTTAAATTGTGCAGCAGATGAAATTTTTAATAGGATGTGCTGTGTACTTTTATTATGTTTTAAATTTATTTTTCACTGTTTTTTTTTCTTTTTTAAAAATAACAGAATTGTTTAATTCTTTACAGGACTACTGTTCAAACATATGACTATTGTCCTATGGCTACAATGGGGATTGTGTGGCCTTCTAGATGTTGCTGGCCTACAACTCCCAACAGCCTATCCAGGATAACCAATGGTAAAGAATACTGGGAGATGCACCTCAACAACATCCAGAGGGCCACTTAATTCCCAGCCTATGATATTCAAGCTCATCTCTCATTCTATGTAACATGTTCCACCAGGGATCTGAGGTTGGGTCTTGTCAATATGCTGGTGACATGAAGCTTGATGTCAGTTTTCCATCTTAATATCAATAGTTACAGAGGATTTGCAACATTGTCTGGGTGCTATGATCAATTGAACCAACAAACTGAAGTTTAATCCAGTCAATAGTCCCGGTACAAACGGGCCCTAAACAAAGCCCTCATCACATGCTAGGGTTGCCTCAGGGTGGAGCGCCCACATGCCCCGCAACCCTAGCATGTGACTAGGGCTTCATCACTGTGCAGCGCCGTATAGATGGCGCGCGTAGCGATGACATTGCTGCAGCGCTGCATCCAAATGGAGCAGTGCAGCAGTGATGTGTTTGCACCGCCGCAGGCTGCTTGCAGCAGCGCAAAAAGGAGCCACTTTTTAGCACTCTCTTTTTGCTGCACAGCAGCACTGCACAATTTGGTTGCTGTGGCGCTGCTGTGCAACAACGAAAGGCAGCCCCAGCCCACCCTTTTGGGACCGTTTGTACCAGGCCAATACATAAGCTCTTTGGTCACTAAAAAATTCATCTGGGATGGATTTGTTTTGGAATCCCTGTGAAGGACGACCACCAGGATAATACCATCTTTGGCTGGGGCTTGTAACATATTGTCCCTCTTGGACAATATTTGTTTGGAAAGCGTTTTTTTCAATACTGCAAAACCCAATTAAAGACTTCCTTTCCCTCTACTGTTCTGTTGCCATTTCCAGTGCAATTCTGTGTTAATGCTAATTCTAGACAGTTAGGGGAGGGCAGTGGGCATGACTTGAGTGTACTTAGGTGCCTTTGATTACCAGTGATCAGGGGAGAATAAGGGATGGAAATTTCAATTTGATTTCCTTTCAACTCGCTGAGAAACAAACAGACAAAAAAAAATCCATTGGCACCACTGGGGCTTGTCAGAGAAGCCAAAACTTTGCTCACTCCCCTCCCCACCTTGTAGCCCCATTCTGGACTCTCTCTCTCTCTCCCTCTCTGTCACACACACACCTGAAAAGGTAAGCGGGAAAATGTCTTAGAGTTTAAAAAGCGTTTACTTCATTAAGTGTCAACCTCTTTCTTGATGTTTTCTTCTAGCTTTAGAGTTCACTAATCACTGGCAAATGAAAGCCAGCATCATGACAGATCAGACTAGTCTCATGACAAAGAGTTTTGGTTTAGTGGGAGATCAGGAGGCTTTTGGGGACTCATGGGGCTTCAGAAGCAACAAAAATGTGTTCCAGCCTACAGGCAGCCCACTCTGTCCACCTGTGCTTTATAGTGAGCACTGATGACAGAAGTTCAAGGGTTTTAAGCAGCTACCATTTCCCCCTCAAAAATGCTGCATATTTAACATGGTTTCAAGGTCATTCCTTGGTGAGAACATGGGGTTACCATTTTTAATTCATACCACTACGACTGATCCTCTGCGTGTGACATAAGAGGGTACTGGTGCTCCCTGGTGAGTCGCCACGCAGAGGAGCTCCATCAGCAATTAGTCAACATTTTAAAAGCGGGAGGAGTGCTACCCCACCAGCAATCAACCCCCATCACAAAGTGTTTACTTTCCACAAAGTATCAACAATTTCAGAACCCCCTTTTCAAACACATACCCCAGGTTTGACCTGAAAGAACACTACCAGATACCATGTAGTTGTCTTTGGAACTGCCCAGCATCTTAGCCCAATGACAATCAAGAGAGGATGTTAACAAGCTGACACACAGAGCAGATCAAATACACCGAGAAAGCCAGAGCAGTCAGAGGCCAATGAACATGTTTGTGAGTGTGAAGGAAAATATGTAATATTGTATGAAGTAAGTACCTTACGTAAAGTGCTAGTGCATCATGCAAATTATATGCAGATGTTTAAATGTTAATCTCCACTTCTATGCAAAATTTCACACATATTTAACATTTGACTGTTACCATATTTAGCACATATATATAACTATGATAGACAAGAGCCAACATGGTGTAGTGGTTTGAACATTGGACTACAACTCCAGAGACCAGAGTTCGATTTCCCGCTCAACCATGGAAATCCACTGGGTGACCTTGGATGAGTCACACATTCTTAGCCCCAGAAAATCCCATGATTGGTTAGCCTTAGGGGCCCCACAAGTCAAAAATGACTTGCACACAACAACAGCAACAGATGAATATACTAGTAACTTTCATAAACTGCCAAGTGATTCAGAATGCATGATAACATTTTCAAAACATGTGTGGCACTCTAGGTTCATTTACTGCTGAGGGAAGCCCCAATTTTTAAAAGGAAACTGGAAAAATTAAAAATAGCAGATGTCTGCCTGAAGAACATCTTGCATTGCTTTAACAATAAGGCTGTTACAACATCATGTGCTGCTTCTTCCCCCAGATAACACAACAGTTAGTGAAGGGAATAGATATTGTAGTGAGGCAATATCTGTTCTGTTTACTTGACATCAAAGAATCAATGCACATACTCACCAAAAAGCAGTGTCATGAAGCCCCATGATCATTAAAAACTCTTTCAATTTCTTTTCTTTTTCTGCCACAATATGTATTGCCAAATAACAACCAAAGGGTGAAAAGGCAATTACTAGGTAAATTAAAATTATTGCCCGAGGAGAATTATCAATTTCCATAATGGCAGATTCTCCCATCATGATAGCTTTTGTTTGTTCCAGGTCTTCCAAAACAGAATGATTAGTCTTCAGCTAAAAAAAGGAAGAAAACTTTTAAAATGTTTTTGTACTATTTCTGCAATTATATAACTATTATTCTCAAAACCATAAGCACACATGACAACATGTGTACCTTACCAAGCATACATTACTAATCCAAGTAAATGCCATGAAACTCTAGCCTAGAACCATTCCTACAAATGTTTGTTGGTTTTAAATTACATTGGTTTAATTTAGCTGTTACCAGCTTGATGTTATTCAAGGAAGAAGAGTGGGATCAATTAAAACTAAGCTAATTTCTTCTATGATACACATCCAGAGTCTATATTGTAATGTCCTGGTTTCATCAAAGGTCAAGATTTTCCAAGAAGTGATGTCACAATCTCATATATATGTAATTTTTTTAATATATAAGGCATGTCTTAATTAATTAATTATATTGATACTGGTATGCTTATGGGCTTTATAATATATCAGTCACAAAAGTAACTGCTAGTTTAGTTAATATTGGAAAAAGCATAATATATTATAAAGCAATTATAGTTTAATAATTCATGCTATACTATAATGCTATAATTCATCTGCCATATTACATTTTTCCTGATTAATTACACATTTACATATACCTGTATAATTGCTGCATCAATGCACATCTGTAGAGCTGTAAATCCATAGTGCCAGTATTTTTCAGCTTCACATAACTTGGAAGGCCTTGGACAACTAGCTGAAAAAAATCAAGTAATAAAAGGAAAACCTAAACTTACTTTGCTTGTTAATTATTCACAAACATAAGGCTGAGTTAATATCAGCTTACTGCACTATACATTCAGATACTCAAGCTACCTGCCATGCTGGCATAGACAGTTTGCCTTCTCTGCAAGGGGGTCAAGACTGTAACGCCCAGATATCATATAAAACTAAGGTGGGTGGGGGAGTGGGAGAAGTCTTCCTGCATATACTTGACTATAAGTCGACCTCATGTATAAGTCGAGGACAAGCTTTGGGCCAAAATTATGGATTTCAATATGACTCGTGGATAAGTCGAGGATGCAACAAAGGATGTACATGACAAAGTTTACTGTTTTCATGTAGAGATGCCTTATTCAGATCCTTCTAAGTCCAATTCCTCTTGACACTCTTTTGAAGGGAAGCACTAAAGAGATGATCACTGCCATTTTCCCATACAAGCATTCAAAAAGGCCAGAAGCGGCATAATGATGGAAAGAGTTTAGGGGGTTGGTCCTTCTTTTGGGTGCTCCCAGGATGAAGCAAGCTCATACTTTTTGTCACTCTACTCAGAGAAGGAGAAGAGTTAAAATATATTGACCTGTGGATAAGCTCTTGGGGGTAAACTTTTTTGACAAAAAATTCTAGACTTATACATGAGTATATACAACATATACTCATATACTCAACATATACTCAACAATATATATTTATTAGGAGTCCTGTTGGCACCTTATGATCAACTGATCTACTGTAGTGTGAAATTTTAAGGAGTGCAGTTCACATCATCAACTCCATGAAATATTTAGAATTACACTTACATGGCAAACTGTACTCCCTAAAGATTCAGGCTGCATGTTGATGGAGATGGGATTGTAGATAATCAGATAGAAATTAAATGAGGAAAAGTAGATTACCAATGCTGGTTACAGCACTGTGGTAATAACACAAGCATTCTGGCACTAGCTAAGCCAAGGATGGGAAATGTGCAGGGTGAGGACTGCATGTTGCACCGAAGACTATTTTGTTTGTTTGTTTGTTTTGTTTTTTGAAGTCTCACACTATTGCTTGCCTGGGCCTATAAAATAATAATAATAAAAGGTTAGTACTAATGATCAAGTGTTTAAATTTGGGGAGGTGGTCTGTATGCAAGTAATAACACAGAAGTGTTATTATGAAGGATGGGCTCACAGATTACTTATTCAGTGGTTTCAAGTGGGAGTTTTAGGTGTCAAGGGATGTCCTATTATTTTCTTTTCCACATCTGTTATTATTGAGCATCAATATTGTTTAGTTATGTGTATTACAATTTGGCCAATGCCAGAGATAAATCCTTAAGTTATGAGTCACTTTTAAAGAATCTGAACAGATGCAGCTGCTATTTTGAAACTGGATAGATGCAGGAAGTATGGAGGCATTAGCTAGAAGCATATAATTATGTTTAGCAGTTAGCAGATTTCCAATATATAGTGGTGCTTAGAGGTACATTATATAGTTGCATGGCAGTATCAGCAAAATGAACTTGCTGTATGAACTAGTCTAGGCTTGCTCTGATGAAGCTGTGAAATTCTGTATATCAATATATTGTTAGTGGTTGAGTGGAGCTGAGTCATGGAATGCTGAAAGTGCTCACTGGAATGATAAGAAAAAGGGAAACAGAGGAAGCTATAGGAAAATGCATGTTTGAGTCCCTAATCTTCAGGGAGATGAGTGGGACGGAACATGGGCAATTAGTTAAGAAACACTCCCATCACCCCTGGCATATATATATATATATATATATATATATATATATATATATATATATATATATGGCAGTGAAATGTTAGTTCTAGGTTAGCACTCCTCAGCACAATACAATACTGTAGGAAGAAAAATGTGTCTTCTACAAGGTTCTTTTTACAGGTTGGCTAGAGTCCTGAACCAGATCATTCCTGGATAGGGAAATACTACACAATATGGTATAGACATATAGATTACCTCTTGATTCCACGTGAATTGCAGATACTGGAACCTTTTCAGGAGGAAATCTGAGCTGGTAGGACACAGAATCCATGAAAATTATGCCCACAAAGTTTCGGGGACTACGAACACTAGCTTCCTGCATTTCTTGCTCACTTAAAAACTCTTCTGTAATTATTCCTAGAAAAAAAATGTTTTGCTTAATTACTCTCATCTCTGAACATGTTTCACAGAAATACAATCCCATATTTTAGCTGCATCGTCATTGAATAGCCTAGACTAGAAGACTTCTCTATATATACTTATGTACTGGTACATATGGCTAGCTGGATGAGAGAACTCATACAGGTATTTTTGCATGGCAATATTAAAATCATAAGCAACCATAGATAATGTCAAGTCTTACAAATTAAAACAGCTACCATTTATTTACATCTAGAATATTTATTTATTTATTTATTTATTTATTTATTTATTTATTTTTGGTAGCCTAATCCTATTGATCAGAGCTTTCTGCTTTCCCTGCACTATGCTCTGCTTGCCATTCAGGAATCCAATTAGCTGAGGTTATCTTCACCCAATTGTTCTGATGAGTGAATCTTAAGCGCATTTTCTTTATTCTTGGAAGGTATACATCATATATGGCTTATTCCTGTGATTAAGGCAGTGGCATAATGAATGAAATAAATTATATATATTTAATGAGGCAGTGGCACTAGGCTTTCATTTAAGACTCCTGACCTGCTATATAGAATACTGTTTAGTGGGAAGCTCTATGTTTGAGGCCTCTTCACCTGCTTTGAGGCCTTTGCACAGTTGTAAACCACTTAGAGATTACTTAGTTCAGTATGAAGTGGTATATAAATGAAGCTGCTATTGATATTTTCAGAGCAAGCCTGTGTTGGGGGTGTGAGCTTCTAACCTCTCACCAGCGGAAGGCATAAAAGGAGTTTAAGTTTCAGCAAGACAACAGAAATCTTCCTACTTAAGAGAATCATGGGTGTTTATGTATTGCACAGCTACCTTCCTCCTATTGTACTCTTCTTTGGCAAATCACTTGCTGTTTCCTTCTTCCTCCTTCCTAAACCTAGGAGATTTTCAGATGGGGAAAAAAAAAGCCAGGAGTAAAAGGCATACTCCCAGCATAATGTGTGATTGTGCTGAAGATTTTCAGATGACGTCATGCTCATCCAGGACTTATCCCATGAAGATCCAAGAATGCTCCAGCAACAAACCATTCCTGGAAATTCCCCATGAATCGTTTGTTGCTGGAGCATTACTGGATCTTCACAGGATAAGTCCTGGATGAGTGCAGGATGAGCAGCTATGTGTCTGAAAATCTTCAGCATGATCATGCAATTATGCCAGGAGTATGCCTTTTACTCCCGGCCTTTTCCCCCCTCTGAAAATCTACCTAAACACCGTCTTTTCTTTCTTTCAAGCCTTTGGTGGCATCTGTCAGAAAGACATTGAATGCAGGAGGAATGAAGTGTCCTTGTGTAACAAAATAGGAATAAAAAATCTTTATAAAGTAAATATATTTTCTAAATAGGGAACATATTTGATCAGTCACTCTGATGGCTGTATTCCAAATAAATGTCAATAAGAAGACAGAATACATTTTGGACAGAGAAAATAGCATAAAAATTCACAATACCCTCTGTAAAATATTCTGCAGACATCTTGTGCATGATTTTTCTTGTCATTTCATTTGCTGGTGTGTAGCCAACAATAAACTCAGAGATACTGGAGTGGTCCACAGAATAAGAATCAGAATCAGGCACCTCATCATATTTCTTGTTTGGATACATCATGCTCATTAATGTTAACCAAAATAAGAAGAAAAGTGGAAGAAGTACTTCCTGCATAAATTAAATGGATAGGTTAGATGGATAACAGTTAAAAAAGAAAGAAAGAAAGAAAGAAAGAAAGAAAGAAAGAACAAACTAAGGCTGTATTCGTTCACCTAAATCCATGGAAGTCAATAGGCTTAAGCATGTATAATACAATACCACTCAAAAAACAATACCACTCTGGGAACAGGAGCTGTCTGCATGTCCTACCCCCCCCCCCCCCCCCCCCCCAGAAGCCGCTGTTTCCTGTCTGTCTGTTTGGGGTTTCTGTCTCAAAGGTGCAACAAGATCCTTTTGCACACTGATTTTCTTGACTAACACAGCTATATCTTTGAATTAAAACACCAGATGGTAACTTTATTGCTAATTGCATAGTGTAACTATAAATAAGATTTTGCTTCGTGCACTGTAATTAACTGCTAATGTTAATAAAACAATTTTGGCATTATATAATGAACAAACAAGGTTCAGTAATTCTGATCACCATCCTCACTACAGTGAGAAATGATTCAGATTCTAGTGTATGCTTAGGGACATATTTTGCTATGCTGTTTGATTTTCTGACCCAAACTTCTCCCTTTTGGTGTCTCTCTCTCCCTCACCCTGCTCACCTCTGCTGAGGCTTGACTCCTTTCCAGCTATCAGATACAGAAGGAGTACAAAATGACACACCTACACCTCTTCTTTCTAGCATAGACCTGGAAAGGGCATGTACAGACAAGGAGGCTTGCTTTTGTGACTTGACACTCCATGCTGGATGTCTTTCCAGTTCATAGCTTGCCTTTGAGCTTGCCCAACAGACATTCACATCACCCTATCACGTGCAGAGGAAGAGCAAATCAATCCTCCTGTGTCTCTCTTTCTCCTTTTGGGCTAGCAAGCAGAGGCAATAGCTGTAAGTGTCAGTTGTTCAAAAATATACACATGACAGCAATGGTGTTGTGCTACGGGGGAAAGGGTTTCCAAATTTCAAAAGCTGATGGGCCATTTAAAAACCTGGAAAATGCTGATCAGTAATAAAAGTATTAAAAAAATCATCATATAGTTTTGATATACACTCACCCCTCTACATTTCCATCTCTTATTCTCCCCTACATTCGCACATGGCCCCCATGAATGTGGGAAAACTACAAATAACAAAAACACTGTGTTTTTACCTGGGAGAACACCTCTCTAGGAATCTCTAGGTCCTCCAGTGTAACTCTGTGGTCAACATCTGCCAGACATCGGCCAGACAGTGCACAGAGGAGCTACAAATGCCTACTAGAATGTTCTCTCTAGGAGTCTCTAGGTCCTTCAGTGCGACCTTTGGTTAAAGTTGACCATATAATTGCACTGGAGGACCTAGAGATTCCTAGAGAGAACATATTAATAAAATCCATGAATAATCAAATCTACAAAAATCAAAGGCACATATGTGGAGGGTTGAGTGTACTTTTTCTCAAATGTGTCTAATGTGTACAGACCTTATGTATCAAGCAAGCAGCAACTCCCTGTTCTGCTCCTCTTCCCAGGAAAACTTTATCTTGGCCCCATTCTGACCTGTTAGGAAAGGGCCCCATGCAAAGGCCAAAGGACAACTCTCTGGCAATCTAGAACCCACTTTTTAATTAATCTTTGATTTAAGCCTGTGGGGCTGATCCCAACTGCTTTTGTATATATTCAGCACCTGTTCCTAATAATAATAATAATAATAATAATAATAATAATAATAATAAATATTTATTTATATCCTGCCTCTTCCGATTGAGGATCGAGGCGGGTAACAACAAAGAAAATACAATATACAACAACAAAAACAACAAGCCCCACAAAACCCCGACCCAACTCTCCCTCCCAACTATAAAATTAAAGAGTAAAAAAAAATGTTTACAAAATACATAACAATACATCAAAGTTAAAAACAAATCACAAGTAAGAAAAATAATAAAAGGGGGATTCAACTGGTTCTGGACATTATCAATCGGGGAAGGCCTGCCGGAAGAGAAAGGTTTTTGTCGCCTTTTTAAAAGCCTCGAGTGAGGTTAATTGACGAATCTCTTCCGACAGGTCATTCCAAGTTTTTGGAGCGGTGACAGAGAAGGACCTCCAGGAGGTCACCGCCAGTCTGGTCTTTCTAGATTGTAAAAGGCTCTGTCTTTCTTTCCATTCCTTTTCCAGCTCCTAAAATTTAGTGGTGTATTTTTTGTTTTGCTTCCTGATTGTTTATGAAAGGGCAAATAATCTTTATATTCACCACAACCAGACATACACCCAGCATCCCCAGAAACTGTGTCAGTGCCCACCAATCACAACTTTGTCAACAACAATGGTGACTTTCCACTTATACATGGAAGTAGCTCAGGGGCCCACAATGGGAACACCTCCCAAATTTACAAAACATACACATCAGCATCACCACACTAAAAGCACACAAGACAACACTGAAATGACCTTAGTGGCACAGGCAGCAACAACCCTGTTATCCTCCCCAGAGGACAACAAGTAAGTCTTCACATTCCCTCAGCCTTCCCTCTCAACTACTGCTTTGGAGTACAAAACAGAAATAAGGGGAAGGAGACCCCACACATTTTGGGAAGGAGGCAAACATTCACCTAACTACCAGAGCAAGATGTCTGCAAAGAACACACACAAAGTAAACACAATCCTCCTGAGGCAAAGGAAAATACTTTTTTGCCAAGCAGCAAGGTGAGAGGCTACAAACATAACAAGGGTAGCCACAGAAACCCTGACAGCAGCAGCCTCCAGTGGATCCCTCCACAGGGCAAGAAGTTGGGAAGAAAGGCAAATTCAAACCCACCTGAGAAATCAGGTAACTCAGCCTCACTCAGTTTTTTCACACTCCACCAAACCAGTCACATTAGAAGCAAGAGGGACTGAATTCTCACTGCAAACACCACAGATCAGCACTCAGCTACAGAACCAGACCATAATAAGTTTATCATGGTCATTTATCTCCACATCTCACCAACACTTGTCATAGATGCAAAACATACAGGGATTATAATTAGAGGCAATACCTTATATTTGTTTTTGCACTACGCTGAATCCATGATATAACTATACCCTAAAAAAATGAGTCCAATGATCCTGGTAAGATATCAGTTAAAGTACTTTATGGACAACAGTAGCACTTTTGGCTGACTGCTCTTCCTATCAACCCACCTAACATTGCCAGCAGACCTAAATGACTTCTCCCCTTCTCTTCCTTATTCTTTTCTCTCACCCCCATCGAGCCCTATATGCCTCATATGCTCTCGCAGCAGTATTCACCTCACCCTGAGAGGCCTTCTCCCTCACAGTCCAAGGAAACTGGGCAGAGAGAGAGGAAGGACCACTGCTCTTCACCATCCTACCTGTGTTAACTTACTCTCACTCTAGAGACCCATCTTGCAACTGAAAGAAATCAATGGAAGAGAAATTCAATTCACTAAGGATGGGGCTGGTATGAAGTTGAGCCATTTATGAAGGCATGGCCAAAGATTGAAGAGGAAAAGATAGATGTGCATCTCCCCCTCCCCATTTCAGCCATCCAAAAGGCTTATTTTCAGTGCTGGAACTGCTGCACCAGTGGTATTATTTCAGAGGCAGCTTTCCAAGACAGTGGGGCAGTGACTTATCAAAACTTTAAACGACTTATTCAAGGTGTTGAACACTATCCCCAAAGAAGATTCAGCACCCTGGACAGGCCCTCTGAAATTCAGATTAAAACTGAATTCACTACTATCCCCAACATAGAAGCCACCAGCTGTTTATGATTTGACTGTCAGATACTAGCATAGTGAGATTTCCAGCAAATCCTATGACCCCTTGAGCTTGTGAATCTCAAGTACAGGGTTGCACCTTAAATGAATGTTAAAGGTGGTACTACTACTGATAAAATGAAGAACATTAGCAGCATGAACAAATAATTATCTTCTCTCTCTGGGAATGTGACAAAGAAAGGACATTCTTTATATTTCTCAACTATCCTATTTAGAAAATGTACAGAATGTAAAATGGAAATTATATATATATATAACTTTATTACGGCCAATTGGCCAGCATGGAAAATGGAAATTTTCCAGTTAAAACATTATTTTTAATATAGTCAGTCATGCTCATAAATTCAGTTTCTGACAAAGGTGCACAAGAACATTACAATTCCAAAAGATCTATTTCAAATGGACCCCCAAACAAACAACATTTTGTATAAATACAGTGATGTTCTTAAAGCATCTGTTATTTTTAACAACTCTCCCCTCCTCTTTCCCAAATTAAGCTGTTTTTAAATCTAGAAAACACAGGCTAGAATACAGCTGGTTAACTTACCTGAACACTACTCTTTTTAGTCCTCCATTTTACTAGACAGTTCTTATATAAAAGAGCTCTGGTTTGTCGCCACACACCTTTTTGTCTTAAGGTCTCTGTAGACATTTTTCACATGTAGCTTGAAAAAAAAGAGTAAAACATAGGAAAAGGAGGGAAAGGTAGTACAAAACTGGAAAATACTGAAATCAAAATTAAACAACATACAGTTGTCCACCATTTACAGATTTTTTTTCATTATTCATTATACATTTGAGATATCTATTGAAGCATGGACAGTGAATGAAAGGTAAGGCTACTTTTAGCATTGTCGTTCATGATTAGAATAGCATACAGTTGGCCCTCAGTAACCGTAAGCTTGCCATTTGCAGATCCAAGAATCCACGGGCGTGCACACAGCTGCACCACCATCAGAGACAATCCCTGTTGTCCTGTGGCAGCATGTGCACATGGCTACACCGCCATTAAATTCCATTGTCCCCAATGATGGCACAGCTATGTGCACACACTGCCACAGGACAATGCAGGCTTGAGCATCCATGGATTTTGGTATCCACGGGGAGGGGGGGGTCTGAAATGGATCCCCTGCAGATACTGAGGGCCAGCTGTACTATGATTTTTTAAAGTCTCAACAAATAAATGTGTAATCTAAACTCTCTAAACCCTCACCAACTAGCCAATTTAGGGCTAAAAGAGAGGTCAGATTCCTCTTTTTTATTTTAAGAACTGATATGAAGACCTGTTACATTCCAGGACTGTGGTACACTAGTCTACGATGATTCCTATACCTCAGTAATCCATGTGAAACTCACAACAAACTCCAAAGTTAAGAGTGCCCTAGGAACAAAAGTGGTCACTGACACCAAGCTTCCCATTTGGGGCTAACAGCAGTTCAAATTGGCTAATTTTAACTGGTCCATATCACAGTGGGGAAGGATTAAATACACTTCCTCATGTGCTGTGATCCCAGTTCTGATCCTGCCTTATGTCTGATATTTTAAAAGTAAAACAAACAAACAATCAAACAAACCACAGGAAATTCATGCATGCATTTAAATGTACCATCTAGTATAGCCCTCAATCTGACAATCTAGAAGTTCAGACTACAATAAGAATATTCTCTGTTTAGTACAAGGGGCTTGCTCCCTGAATAGACTTTTATAGGACTGTACTGGAAAAAAACAGCTTGCAGCAATAAATGAATCTTTATTAACTTCATAGCCACAGGATGCATGCACAACACACATACACATATGAATAATAAAGCAGCCTGACAACAAGTGCATTTAAAAACGGCAGCCAGGTTACTATGATCTACCTAATGAGAAAAATGGACAAGTACCTTTGTGGGCTTTAATCGGCAGGAAGGATTACTTGTTTTGTTCCATTATTTTACCATGCAGAAGGTAAATCCTTATTTCAGTTCAAATCAATTGCTGCCACTGCAGTAAAACACAGGGAAAAGGCAAGAGAAAGAGAGAGTTCACAATGTGAAATAGTTTGATCCCACAGCATTTTTTCCAAATACTGTAGCTCAGTGCTACAGAAAGCGACCCTGACCCTTTACCAGTTTCTAAATGCACTTTGGTAGAACAACAAACTACATTTCCAAAGGGCAAGCTATATTAATCTCTTGCGGTAAAAACAATGAAGTGTTGTAGCATCTTAATGACTAACAGATGTATTATGGCATAAGTTTTCATGGCCACCTTCATGGTTGAGAGGGGAGGAAAGCAGGGACCTTAAAAGGAAAGGATCTGCAAGAAATGCAAACAATATCATATTTGTGGCATGTGATGCAATTTGTGACAGTTTTAGTGCTTAAAATGTTATAGTGGACACACAAAAAGCAATGTCAATGATACTACAGAAATCTTACCAAGCTAATTGTCATAAATGTCCTTTTGCTCGTCTGGTACAATCCTATCTATGTTTACCTTATGATCAACAGCAGAGGGAAAATGGAGCACTGGCTTGACATGCCAAGGCAGAGTGGAAAGCCAGAGCATGCCTTTATTTTCTTTCAGGGATCTTTTTGCAGCGTTTCTCCTCCTTTCAATAATATATAATATATATATCCTTTTAAACTCCCACAGCCCAAACATTTGAATAACCACCTTTAACTGCATAGACTAGTTTATGCAAATTAACTAAACTAGTTACATGAAGCGGTAAATAGAATTAAATTATTACAATATGAAAACAGATTGCTCGTTAAAAGAATAAGATACAGTTAATTACATTTATATGTGTGTGTGTGTGAATATATACATGCACAAAAGTGATACATTAAAATAGAAGTAAATTATTACAATATTGAAATGGATTGCTCATTAACAGAATAAAATACAGTTAATTATATATATATATATAGAGAGAGAGAGAGAGAGAGAGAGGTGATGCATTAAAATAGAATTATATTATTAAAATATAATAATCATAATAATAATAAAACAGTTTGCTTTTAAAAGAATAAAATACAGTTAATTATATATACATATATACAGTATATATACACACACAAAAGTGATGCATTAAGAGAAAATCAGATTATTACAAAATTAACATATAGATTGCTTGTTAAAAAAAATAAAATAAGGTAATTGTATATATGTGTGTATCTATGTATGTATACACCCCCCAAATAAAGTGATGCATTAAAACAGAATTGAATTATTACAATATTAAAATAGATTTATCGTTAAAAGAATAAAATGCAATTATATATATATATACACACACCCCCCTCCCCCCCCCCCTTCCCCCCCCCCCCCCAGCCTTACAGCAAAAGGTGGGGCCGTGTTTTGTGCCAACAACAGGCCAAGGAAGCAGATGCCCCAAGGAGGCCTGGGCTCCCTCTGAATGACTGACAGCAGGGATGTAGCCAAGGGGGGGGGGATCTGGGGGTCCGGACCCCCCCTTCCATTAGAAAAATGAATGGTGCGTGCTGCTGCGCCGCCACACTCAAGACCCATTATAATGGTGGCACTTAGTCTGGACCCCCCCCTTCCTAAAATCCTAGCTACGTCCCTGCTGACAGCTAGGCTAAGAGGGACTCTGGGTCCTGAGTTCGAGTCCCTGCTCGGCCATGGAAACCCCCATCCTCTCAGCCTCCTCAGGGGCGGCTCCTCTGAAGAAGCCTTGGGCAAGGAAACCCCAGGAGAGGGTGGCCATATAATAAGCCAAGAGACGAAGCCCAACAGACACACCTCAAGGGCGGCTGGGCCATCCTGCCTCCCTCGAGTCCTCACCCAAAGAGCAGCAGCAGCAGCAGCAGGAGAAGGCAGCAGCCCCTCCGCCATATAAACACATCCCCCCCAGGGCTCCTGACTCCAAGGAGGATGAAACCTTAGAGAGAGGAGCAGCAGGGGGGATGATAGCCTCCTTCTCCTTCCCCGCAGCCGCCTTTCCCCGTGTCTCCTTCTCCTCCTCCTTTTTTACCTTCCTCTCTCGAGGCTTCTTCTTCTGCCTTCCCTCCTGAGGAAGGAGCCGCCTTCGCCTCCGACAAAAAGAAATAGCAGCAGCAAGAGAAGAGGAGGAGGAGGAGGAGGAGGAGAAGCGAGCGCGCCAAGCAGCAGCAGCAGGAGGAGCAGCAGGAGCAGGAGGCGCAGTCGTCATGGACGACGACGACGACGACGACAAATTTACCTCAGGCCCACCTCCGCCTCCTTGGCCTCGGCGGAGGCAGGCAGGCAGTCCCCGCGCTCGCCCTCCTTTCCCAGGACGGGCCTCCGCTCCATTCCAGGCTCCATCAGGGCCAAGGAGCCCGGGCTGGCCTTTCTAGCAGGGCTTTGAGAGTCCAGAGGGAATTCCCAAACCTCCTCCATTTTGAGCATGGCTAAGGAGCATAGACTGACATTTATTTCTTGGAGGGTTTCGAGGGCCAGTGCCGCCCTCAGAGGCCGAGAGAGTGTGACTTATTGCCCAGGGTCACCAGTGGGTTTCCATGGCTGAGTCAGGGGTCCAACCCTGGGCTCCAGAGGGCTCCCCAGCCCTAGTCCCTTATGCAAAATGGCAAGGTCGAGGTTTGCATTTAGGTATTGATACTGTACCTTTTAAAATCAATATTCTAAAGTCGTGGATGGTTGAATCCATGGATAAAGGATCTGTGGATACATGGAGAAGACCAAGGGGCTACTTGCAGAGGAAGTTCCTCAGGTGTTTTGCTTCATGCAGACATTCCTAATAGGCTCAGGGTAGGAGCCAGTGTGGTTTGAATGTTGGACTATGATTCTGGGGGACCAGAGTTTGAATCCCCGTTCAGCCATGGAAACCCCTGGGTGGCCTTGGGCAAGTCGCAGCCTCAGGGGAAGGCAATGGCAAACCTCCTCTGAGCAAATCTTGCTAGGAAACCCCCAAGATATGGTACCCTTAGGATCACCATGAGTTGGAAATGACTTGAAGGCACACAACAACAACAAATGAATGGAAAGAAGTGTAGCTCTCTCTTCTCGCCCACTTTCCACTCTTGAAGGCCTTGACGGTTCCCAGCCTGGACAACGGCCAACAGAAAGATGAAAATAAATAATTTTTGGAAGAAAAGTAATTTGGCCTTGAAAAAATAGAAAGTAGGTCTGCATACAGAATCAGGGGTGTCGAAACAGTGCCAGCGCCATCCACCTACTGCTTGCCCGCCACTGTGTCACAAGGCGGTCATTTCAACACATCCGTCAATGGCTCTTTCGCACAGAAAACCTCACGTGACACAGACACTCATGCGAATATTGTTCTCAGCCCTGCCTCAGTTTTTGCCTGCCACAAGGAGACTAAAAATAGGAAAAGATAAAGCTGCCTGTTGGACAGTGATGGGTTGTGATCAGGAGTTGAACTCATGAAAGGAGAAGGGCAGCTGCATTCTCAGAGAAGGCTTTAATACCTAAAGGATGCTTAATAATGTCGCATTTTGGAGAGCCAGCATGGTGTAGGGTTTTGAGTATTGGACTATGACTTGAGACCAAGGTTCGGATCCCCACCCAGCCATGGAAACCCAGTGACCTTAGACAAGTCACACACTCTCAGCCTCAGGGGAAGGCAGTGGCAAACACACTCTGAACAAATTTTTCCAAGAAAACCCCATGATAAGGTCGCCTTAGGGATTCACAATAAGTCAGAAATGGCTTGAAAGCAGGTGGAAATGAAAAGTAGCATTTGAATCCCATTTGGGAGAATGTTGTTGTGTGCCTTCAAGTCATTTTCAACTTATGGTTACCCTAAAGCAAACCTATAATAGGTTATCTTGACAAGATTTGTTCAAAGGGGGTTTGCCCTTGCCTTCCCCTGTGGCTGAGAGGATGTGACTTGCACAAAGTCACCCAGTGGGTCTCATGGCCAAGCAGAGACTCAAACCCTGGTCTCCAGAGTCGTAGTCCAACACTCAAATCACATGTCATGCTGCAGGATATAACTTCAATAAATAAATAAATGTACTAGAAATAAATGTAATTATTTCTTTCATATTTCTCCTAATGTTCTAATAATGGGAGAATTCAAGAAATAATTACATTTATTAAGAAGACTGCACAGGACTGCTCAGAAATAAAGCCTGATGGTGTTTATTCCCAGGCTAGCCCCAGAAGTTCATATCACCATGTCCTGCAGTACAGTCCTATCCTGTGCACATTTTGGTTGCACATGCATGGGATTACAGCTTTATACTTTATAACCAATGTAGAACCAACTATAGCCAGCAAGGTCCCAAAAATATTCCACTAGAATATTGTGCACACAAGCCTCCTTGCCTTTTCTTTAGATCTGAATATTCCCTCTCAGTTTACATCCAGATATGGAGATGGCCAGTAGGAAAATGTATAAAATCCAACAATGTGTAAAACGCAGGCAAGACAAAGTTTTAGTTTGTTGCTGTTACAAGACATTTTGATGGAGAGAAAACCGTTTTCTAAACAGCTGAAGGGAGACTTTTTTTGACTGTAGAAGAAGCTTATTGACCACAGGGCTGAGTGATGCTTTATAACAAAGGGCTCTTTGTGCTACCAATCAAAAGATATTGTGTAGCTATTTTGTCTTTTACTCCATAACAGATTTTTCTTTTCTTTTGGGGAGCAGGGAGCTGTGGGAAAACAAAGGAGAGTTGCAAATGAAGAACAAAACTCTGACTAAAGCAGGGTGATTGCATGATAAATCTGGAAGTATTGGGGAGGTGGTAGTGGGCCGCTTCTGGTCACCCTTATTTGTTTCAGTTGCCATGTAATCTTTATACGAGCAAAAACATCTTCCTTAGAAATGATGTTTCAAGTGTACATTTATTTCTGTTGTATCTGTAAGTATTAACAGCAAACCAAACCGGCTATGTAAACTTATCTACCATTCCAAAATGTTATAAATACAACCTAACATTTCCCCCAACCTATCTCTTGTTTCACAGTCTGTTCTGCCATGGAGGCAAGAGCCTAAATTTTGAAATATTCCCTCAAGGTGAAGGATTGTAGTTTTTCCATGACTAAAAACTAATATTTGCACGGCTGTAGCTTTTCACAGTTATTGCCAACCAGGTCTGCTGCAATAACAAAACAGGTGAAACAGTCCGTCTGTAAAATGTATCCTATGGTTTCCTTTACTGATTTTCATATTTCTCCTAATGTTCTAATAATGGGAGAATTCAAGAAATAATACAAGAACTGTTAATACAACTGCCTCTGACAAAAAACATTTTCTAAACATGTCTACGACATGAGGTATAACTGATACTGAACTTTATGAAATATTTCCTCTAGTTTTGCGTATATGGACTAAGAATGATTCCTAGGAACTGCACACATAGTTCTGCAACTTTGGAGAGATATTTATCAAACTGCAGATCTCTCCTACCCATGACATATGTCAAACTGTTTTTGAAATCATTTGGGATGCATCAATTTTTTATATTTACAGTTGTTTTTAATAAAACATTCCTCCAAACAAGTTGGTTTCTAGGTCTTTCCCAGTGACATTCAAAACAACGTGGGTTATGCTTCCAGATACTTTTACTTCAAAACAGGGTTGTAAATATGTCCATAGATTTAAAGGCTACAGGTCAGTGGTAAAGAAATATGCATAGCATAAGGCTACATGAATATAAATTATTAGGCATCCAGATCCTATTTAACCTTTTTGTCTTCACTGAGAGATGGAAATGTCATTCTAACTTTGGAAAATGGGGCAGAGACATCTCTCTAGTTCCAACTTGTAACTATCCTGCTATGAAGGTCATTAGCTGGATTTTAAAGTTTGGTCAATTAACTAGAACAACTGATCTCTGAAGACTACCCTCTCTCTCCTCATAACAGAAGCACACTGTTATCAAGTACTTTATTTTATTAATTACTGCCATTCAGTAGCAGATACTGCACTAATCCTCTCTCCTTTTCATCCCATTGGGTAAATGATGAAAGCCTGAGCAGCCTGCAAATGGTCAAAGAGCTGACATTCTGGCAGAGGACTTTACATTTATGCACACAAATATGCATGGCACTACTTTTTCATGGTGGGAGACTGCATGTTCTTATGGTGGCATTAGGGTCTCTGATGGTGGTAGTAGAGTCTCTGATGCCAAACAGGCTTTTGCTGAGGAGCACTGGCATCATTAGGGGTTGCAGACCTCACCAGGTGGCTCCCTAAGGGGAGGTGACACCATTGCTCCTCAAACACCTACCTTTTGGCAGAAACAGGAAGTGGCATTTGCCTGTGTCCCTTGAAAATGCTGAAGAGATGGTGTGAGTGGGGTGAGGCTCAATGGGAGGAGAAAGGAGAGGTCCCAGGTTTTGCTTTTTTATACTAACATTTCCAATTTTCACATTTTTAATTTGTTTTTTTAAATAAATTTTTAAAAATTACATTACATTCTATTACATTTTCACTTTGAGCACATGAAACAATCTATATGTAAATACATTTATTCTGTGCATATGACAGGGTAATTTAAAGGTATCATTTTAATTGTGCCAGTTGTTTATGTCACAATTGTAACCATGACATTCAGCAATATATGGGAATTAAGATCTATGAGTAATAGTACAAACAAAACGATACTCAGGATTCTGTATGGTGTAGAGGAGGTCAATAAGGGAGTAACACCATGAATTACTGCACTGGGTGACACCAACCCTGGGGACACCACTGATGAGGAGCCAGACCAAGCGTGCCAAGATGTACCAAATGGGGACAATCCTAGTGGGGTGGAGGGTGGGGACACTATTGGGGGAATCTCTCAGACACAGTGGCACTGTAGCTAACACTTGTTAGTACTGCACAGGTGGAGGCACAGTAAACCCCCTGAGAATGTCTTTTACCATCAAAACTTCAAGGTGTGACAATCCAAAATGAAACAACAGATAGTGCCAATATCTATGATGACACACAAAGGTTGGATGGCACTCAACAAGCTACTGGGCTACAGCAGAGGAAAAATATGATTAGCACTGTGGTTAAGAACATTCAATTGTTGAAATCCTCAGAGGTAAAAGGAAAGTCCAAAGCTGCACAGCATATATTCTAGGAATATAGAATAATGGAACACACCAAAATATTTCAGAAGAAAACAAGCTTGTGCTTTACAGATCGTAGCAAAGCCTTTGACTGTGTAGATCATGAAAAACCATAGATTGCTGTTAAAGAAATGGGTGTGCCACCACATTTGATTGTCTTGTACTCAGGACAAGAGGCCACAGTCAGGATAGAATACAGAGAAATGAAATGATATCCATATGGCAAGGGGGGGGGGGTCAATCAAAGCTGCATTTCATCATCCTATCGGTTTAACTTGTATGCTGACCATCTCATATGTAAAGCAGGACTAGACTCTGATGAAGGAGTCATGAAAATTGAAGGAAGGAACATCAATGATATAAGATATGCAGATGACCCCATACAGTGGTGTCACTAGGGTTGGCATCACCCGGTGCAAAAACTCATAGTGTCACTCCCCCATTTGTCACTCCCACATCACAGCATACAAAATCCTTAGTAATATTTTTTGTAATAATGTTACTCAAATCATAATTCCTGAATATCACTGAATGTAATTGTGACATAAACAACTAGCAAAATTAAAATTATACTTTTAAGTTACAGTATCATACCACAGCCTGAATGTATTTGGACGTACATAGTTTCATGTGGTTAAAGTGTAAATGTGGTAAGATATGATGTTTTAAAAGAAAATTTAGAAAAAAATAACAACTGTAATTCTTTAAATTTTTGTTTAAAAATTGAATTTTAATTTTTATTTAAAAAAACAAACCTTGGTGTTAGAATCCTGGTTGTATTCTACCAGATATATGTTTTAAATGTGTGGGGATGATGGGAGTTGGGATACTTTTGCTATGGCTAGTTTAGATATAGCACAGAGTGGTACCAGGTGGCTGTTATCTAGTGTCCTTGAAGGCCTCTCTCAGAGGCTTGGAATGCAAGCTTTGAGCATAGAGGAATAGAAGCTATGGGGGGAGTGATGGGGGATGAGTAACGGTGAGAAAGAGGTGGGGATTTTGCTGTGCGGGCTTTTGGCTGGAGGTGGAGTAGACAAACTTGGGGTTTTATGTATTGATTTTGCTGGGAGGGGTCAGTCTCAGCTTAAATGCTGAATGGAGAGGAATTGCTGATCTTGGAATTATCAATAAAGTTTTGTTTATTCTGCATAAAGCTGACTTGTTGACTATCCTGGATTCTGGTCCCACATTCTGACACTTGGGGCCTCTCCTTTCTCTCCCCACTGAGCATCACCCCACTTACACCATCTCTTCACCACTGTATTAGTACACAGACGAATGCCACTATCCATTTCTGCCAAAAGGCAAATGCTGATGTGTCACTCTAAAAGGTTCTGAAAGATGCACTACACAAGTTCAGGATAACTCATTTGTGTGAGTCACAGATACCACAAAGAAGAACCTTTGTTTGATAAAGGAGTCTGAGCAAGCAAGCCCTTAGGGAACTTGGATGTAGTGTGTGAGTTATCTATTCCTGGTAAATTCCAGACACACTGATACCATTCTAAGGGGCTAGCAGTGGCAATTAAAGACTTTCCCACTGCCTGGAAAAATCACAGTTACATTTGAGCTGGCAACAGATGAGTTAGCAATATCTTATTTTATTTTATTTTACTGTATTTGTTTTTGATTTTATTATATTGAGAATGTTGAAGGCCTCTTTCAAATGTATTTATTTCTACAATTAAAATACTTTTTATTTAAAATTTAAAACATAAACACTGGCACAAACCCACATGTAAACATTAATACTACTGTCTGGAAAAAACGGGGGTTTTGCCTTTGCCTTGCTGTAACAGGATAGGAACCAATCACATTGCAATGGGAACCGGTTTCAAATGGACACAACGGTCATTTAAACAGATCAGCAATTTGCTCTATGTCATAGTGGGAACATGTCCAGAAACAACAATCCCCCTCCCCCTCCCAAATCCTCCCTTTTAAAAGACTTCCTGCTTATTATCTATCTGGTTTCTTAAATAATAATATTCTATTACCCCTTAAGTCTTTTAAATTCCTCTTCTAAACTAAATATTCAACATATTAACACTATTCCATATTCCTCCCATTAACCTCAACT
Organism: Sceloporus undulatus; assembly: GCF_019175285.1. Classification (NCBI taxonomy): domain Eukaryota; kingdom Metazoa; phylum Chordata; class Lepidosauria; order Squamata; family Phrynosomatidae; genus Sceloporus; species Sceloporus undulatus. The sequence continues at coordinate 153,929,815 of NC_056523.1, read as the reverse complement.
AATTAACACATGAACACAACTAATGTCAATTACCTAACTATCAAACCCAGTTAAGCTAATATCATTTAATTGCTTAACATATTCTATAAATGGTTTCCATTTTTCTGTTTTTCTCTTACCAAGAGACAATTTATCTAACTGAACCATTTCAATTACTTTTTCAAGCCAAGCCATATATGTTGGAATTTCATTTGTTTTCCACGTTCTCACAAGAACCAACCTTGCTGCTGTTACCATATAACTTACCAGATTCCTATACTTGCATTCTTTACTATTCTGCAAATTTATTATATTTAACAAATATAATTCTGGTCTCAAACAAATTGAAAACCCCCCCAAATTTCCAATTATCTTATTAATTTTTAACCAATGTGTTTTATTTTTTTTACCTTCCTACACTTCCACCATATATATTCCCTTTTGTTTGCTACATTTCCAACATAAATTTGATGTGTATTTTTAGCCATTTGGGGGGGGGGGGGAATATATACCAATTATACATCATTTTATAGAAATTTTCTTTAAGGTTGCAAGAACAAGTAAATTTTAAACCTGTATTTAATAAAGGTAATGTGGCAGTAGGAATATCTGCACCAGTGACATAGCCAAGGGGGGGAGTGTTCCGTGGGGTCTGGACCCCCCTTCTGAAGCTGCGCTGGAATACAGTGAATGGCACGCATGCCCGTGGCATGCGCATGCCATCACAACACCGCGTCCAAGCCCACCCCTTCCCAAAATCCTGGCTACGTCCCTGTCTGCACTGTCAAGTATTTTGATAATCATTCTAAAAACACATTTCCATTACTGGCCAATAACATAAATTTCACCACAGATAAAATAAAGGCCCACTTTCCTGCCCACCCATGCCCACACTGAGGAGTAGATCTTTATAAATGTGTCACAGTTTCAATGAGGATAAATATCAACAATGAATTAATTTCTGTTAGTGTTCTCTGACTCAGACTGGGACCATTCTGAAAGGCTCTTGTCACCAGATGCTGTGCTAGGTCGTTGTTGTTTTCTTCATACAAAGATTTTTACAGATCTGTTTTCCATGCTAATTTTTCTATGTTGCTGTCTGAAATGGTAAGTGTCACATTATTTCTACATTACAAAGGATTCAGCATTTGTGGTGGCCAAGTAACCTCTTGTCTTGCCTTATGGTTTAGTTAGAGGCAAAATGGTTAACTGAAACAGTTTGTACAAATTAGGTTTGATATTCACCTATCTCTGAGTTAGATGTTCATGGAGTGTTGTAGCTGAGGGAAGAAGAAACACAGGGGAGTTAAACCAGGATTTTTTTTAAGATGGAAAAAAAAGATGAAAAGCTGCTTGCTGGGTTAACTGCCACATTCTTTGCTATGGCAAGCAAATGAGGTGATAAGGAGTTTTCTCCTTTTACTATAGTTTGTGACAGATGCTTATAAAGGAATCCAAAGAGTGAGAAAAATATTTAATCAAGCAGAAGCTAGATACTTCTTACCTTTTCCTTTTGATGGCATATCCGTTCCATTTGACAATGCACTGTTCTACCATGGCAGTTTAAAGGGCATCACTTAATTGTGCGCGACTTCATGGCAAGATAGTATTTCTAATTAAAAGCTATGGATTGTATTTCAGCTGGCTGGAGATCTTTTGTTAAAGTGCCAATATGTTTTACCGGTTCAACGTAGGTCAGTTCCACTGTGCTGAGTGGCAATCACCCCATATAACTAAGATGCAGGACTGCAATCATGCTAGTCCTTAGAAACTGGGTATTATGCTATGTACTGCTGCTTTTTTGGTATGGCATAACACACTTTGTGATGAGCTCCTGCAGTTCAAAATGTACTTGTTCATGAGAAAAGAGTGTGTGCCTTCCAATGAGCCTTTCAGTCTCCAGGTACTGCACATGTTGCATTCTTTAAACTGTATATCATTTTTTACATTTTGGAAAGTGGCTTAATATTGGCATTGTGGGTCAAAGGACTAAACTACATATAGTTTTAAGCTTACACAAAGCCTCAGAGATAACTGGTACAACTGTCCTGTAGGAAGGATGTTGTTCAGAAGCAAGAGCTACAGCTAATCGTGCATACATACTGAGCCTGTTTACTGTGAATGAAGTCATTTTGGAACCCATTAGTATAGCTTTGAATAACAGCGCTGATTCTTTTTGGCAAAGAAGGCTGTGAACAATTTAGGATCTTTGATAAATAAGGTCAACTTCTAAGATCTCTGAGATCTCTCCCAGGTTTATGAGTAATTACTGCTCCAGTTCTCCACTTCTCTTTGGCAGAGCTTCCTAAGCTATTTTATAGAAAGGGATCTTGCAGCACCTTTGAGACTGAAAGATAGAAGTTGGTAGCATGAACTTTCATAGACTTCAGCCTACTCCTTCAGATGCATTTATCCAACTGCATCTTAGGAAGTAGGCTCAAGTCTAAGCTCATGCTACCAACTTCTTTCAGTTAGTCTCAAAGGTGCTGCAAGATCCCTTTGCAAGCTGATTTTTCAGACTGACAAAACTATGTCTTTGAATTCTAAGCTATCTGATGTGAGGGAACAGCAATTGTTTCTTCAGTGTGCCAGAGACTGGTGCCATATTTGTGCCCATTAGCAACTATTATTTTTTTTCTTTCCTGGAAACTTGCCAATTGCTCATGGACTAGCACTTGTCCATGTACCATTTTCTTGAGGAGCACAGGTTATTTCCAGTATACTGCCAAACAGGAGTTAACGTATGTTTAATATGTTTCTAGAACATTCTTATAAATCCATATGATCCTGTTTTCAGTCATTCCTTAACTTCCTTTTCAGTGATTTAAAAAAAAAATAGATTGGGCAGGTAGCATTTTTGCCTCCAAGAGATATATTGTGATGGTCAGCAGCTGTACTGTCTGCATACATGTACACATACCTGCATGCAGGCACTATTATCTGGCCTTGCATATCCTTCTGCTGGATACATATCATAATTAATATCTAACACAGAGCATGATGATGATGATCTGATAAGTATTTTAGGAGTCACAATGGTCCAAGAAAAGATAGCCAGAGAAGTGCCAGTGTCAAGTCACACTGTAAGGCCATGCCAAGCTAAGGTAGAACAAAAGGACAAACTTTGGGGTGTGTTAAATAAGACAACTTCTCCTACCATCTTATTTTGCATTTTCTATGGGAAGGGAAATGAAGACAGAAAAAGGAAAGTATTTATCAAGATTGACAGAGACTAGACAGCATTTTCCTTTTTTGAAGTTCTCCCTTGCTTGTCTGATCATGAAAGGTTTGTTTCAGATTTTGACAATGCATTGATATCTTTGTTCTAATCTAAAAACTCTTTAGGTTTTCCAGACCAGTTCCTCCATTCCCAGGCAAACATTAAAAGATTTTACCAAACCATTTGTGAGTACACAAACACATGCCCTGAGGGAAGGTATGTGAATATAAAAATCTCCCCAAATCTTTGTTCACTTCTTTTTGGGTGTTCCCTCAGCTGTTGTTGAGATTTCAGCATTTTTCCTAAGTTCAGTTCTTTTGGGATGTACCCTTGGATCACAGTCTGAGCCTCTTCCATTCTTGCTTTTGCTTTAGGCACTGCTTTAATTTTCAGGGTTCTCTCTTTCTTCGCATTCTCTGGGCTGTTTGGGTTGTCCATGTTCATTCTTTATTGACTCCCTTGCTTGAGTTGGCAGTGTCTTTTCTATGGACATCTCTCTGCTGAACTGGTCATTATGCCCCATTTAACCCCTTCATTGTCCTCTATCCAATTTTCCAAACCTCTCCTCTGTAGCCTTGTGTGAATGTTGGTTGCGTGCTTGCATCTTTTTGTACATTTCTAAATAAAAATCTCTTAATTATTTGAAACTGGTATCTCACTATATTTGTTCCTGGTATAAAGGAAAGATCTTAGCACAAGTTACCCAACCTCTCACAAACCTCTGAGTTAAATTAATATTCCCCAACATTTTAAAGGAAACGTTGTTGCTGCTGCAGCTTTTCCAAACCTCCCACCTTTTCAGGTGACAGCATATAGTTGTGCACAAACAGTACATTTGCATGTATACTCCCTTCCCATCTTAATGTGCAGAGGTGGAATGGTTTAAATCTCATTAACTGTGTTCTGAAAGCCTTTGATACTCCCTTATCCCCAGTCAATCAGCCGGTTGTAGAGAGGTATACATTTCAAATACAGTATGCACCTCCCAGCTGTTTAGCAGGTGTGTGACTGTGCTGAGTAAGGTGATATATGGGAATGTCATACCATATAATCCTGCATCAGAACAACTGAGCTTCCAACTGCCTAACACACTGTCAGTGGAAACTGAGGGACAGCAATTATAGATTTAATTAATTGTTAAGGTAATTAACATTGCCTGTACTTTTTACATTTCTGCATCCCTTCTGACCTCACTGTTTACAGTTCTCACACACCAAACCATGAATATACATCATACTCTGATGAAGTGGACTATAGTCCATAGAAATGTATTCCTCCCATCCTGAAACTAGTATCATCCAGATATGTTAGACAACAGGTTTATTAGTCCAATTTGCTAAATCAATTGTTAAATAACCTTGCAAAAGTGATGGTGGAGGAAGCTAACCTGAGGGGAAGCTACTCCTGGTTTGTATGTCAGGAATTGCAATTATAGCTATACCTGTTGATTTGTTTCCTTAACCACCAAAATAAAATAATAATAATAAAGAAAGAAAAGAAAAGAAAAGAAAGAGCCTCCTTGGCCAAATGCACATATTGCACTATATACTTATCCCAAGAAATTCTAGGTATCCAGATAATTTAAAATTGTGAATTAACATGTTGACTTTTAAATGTTGGCTGTTTAAAATGTGTATGTCTTATTTGTCCTTTTAAACTGTTGCATGCTTTAATTCATGTGGTTTAACTGATGTTGTTAATTGTTGATTAGTTGTTCTTCCCTGCCTCAATACATGGGGAGAGCTGGGTAAAAAATCATCATCATCATCATCATCATCATCATCTTGATATTTACATTAAGTTGGCATCAAAATGTCTCTGGTGAACACTATCAAAGTGAAGCTAAAAATTCAAAGCCATGAAATTTCTGTAAATTTGAAGGCCATCAGTCTTGGCCTAGGTAATCTCTGAGGCACAGGGTTTTGAAATGCTTGAAATTGCTGTTAATTAAGACCTTAAAATGTAAGTGTTTCAAATATAAACAAGGAAGAATTGAAGTCATTTAATCTGGAGCAAAGTAATAGGCTGGAGGACTGCCACCTAAGAACCCAGTTTACTAAATGTAATTTGTAATTATATAAATAGTCCATTGATCTCAGGAAGCTTAATGTTATACTTAAGTGCTTCAAGGAGCAGCGCCCAAGTGCCTGTAAGTATTATCTTTTACACTGTAGGTTAATACAGTTCAAGGAATGGAAGAGCCTGGATTTCTGAATATGAAGAGGAGATCAGAACAGTTTTCATTGATATCGTCCCATGTGGGAAATGGAAAGTGAACGTAGTGGAATATTGTGGGTAAGCTAAGGCGGTGACAACCTGAATTCAAATCCCCATCCTATGAAGTTCACTGGTGACATTGCACCACTATTCCTTTCATCTTGGCCTGAATTCAGATCCCCACCCCATGCAAATAAATGGATAACACTGGCCACTTACTATCTTTCTATCAGTTTAATTTACCTCTCTGGGTTGGTATGGGGTCTATGTATGTTCTGAGCTAAACATTTTTGATGGAAACTTTTGTTGCTGCTCCCACTCCTCCAGTTCTTGACAGCAGTTGTTCTGGAAGACTGCCCGTCATTTGGAAATCTCTACTGTACTTTGCTGCTGTGATGTTGTGCTCACCTTTTTGAAGTTGGGTAAGGAATATTGCCCTCTGAGAAGTTTTTGTTTTGCTCTGCAGAATGGTGAGTTAATGCCAGACCCAGCTCCAGGGCAGTCAAAAGTAAGGCAAAGGCAAATAAAACAGAAAGAGTAGTGTGGGGAAATGTGGTAAATTGACAGAGATCAAAGTTGATGTTCTTTTTTAAACTAATAGTTGGAATTATGAAATTTCATTTTTAGCTGCCTTCCTGCTTGCCCTATCTATATTACTTCAGGGCTTTCCAAGTCTCACAGACATGGTTATTTCCTTCTTGTTAATATACACTCAGTAGTTGTAATTCAGTTGTTATCATCTGTCACAACGTTGCAGATGGTGAGGCATGGGACAAGATCTAGGGGCAGGGGAAGTTGGCTCTTGCCACCAGGCACCCATCAGTTCATGGAGTCCTGCCTTACCCCCAGTGATGGAGAACCACATGGTGGCTGTTCTTCTGAGTGGGTTCTTGGTTGCTCTTTCTGTTGCTAAATTCCTGCTTTGGATCAGGAGTCCAGCAGGTGGCAAAAGTCATTGCTTTTTGTGAACTGGATTCTGTGTTTATGCAGCCTAAGTAGGAATGGATACAATATTCAACAAATGATCAAAAACTGTGTTTTCTGAGCATCAGGAAACCCTGGTGAGAAGAATTTGGGGTGTATCCAAACTGCAGAATTAAAGCGGTTTGATGTCACTATAATTAGGATCTGACAGACCAGGCTGAATACATTAACAAAATACAAATCCCAAGATTCCACAGGATAGAGTCGTGACTGTTAAAATAGTGTCAAACTGCTTTAATTTGGCAGTGTGGATACACCCTTAGACTGACAAGAATCTTCTTTGTTTGGCATTTTTTTTCTGCACTGTGCAGAAAACGCTCTTTTCTGGGGGGAGATGACACTTTTGCACAGAACAAGTCCACAACTAAAATAATTACTGCACAAAAATACCTTATGCGAATTTTGTGTTGAATAAGTCTCAAATTGTGAATATTAAAAAACCATGCAGTTTCTAACAGTGGGAAATTGCTAAATTGCTAAAATTACTAACTGATTCCTTCAAGAACAAAGTAGCAAGAAAATACATTCTGAAGGTTAAGACATTAACTCTGTAGTGTAAGATAAAATTAATAGCCACCTTGTTGCACTACTAGCTCATGCTTAGGTTTTTGCACATATACACCTATACTCTTTCCACATATGCTACTGCCAAAGCAAGTCTCTCCCTGCCTATTCTTGTACCTTTGATTTTTGTTGTTTGTGTCTACATGAAGAACTTTGTGGAATTTCACCTTGTTGGTTTTGACCCAGAATTCCAGTCTTTTGAGATCATTAATCCTTGGTACTATCTTGTGTGATATTAGGTATACTTCCCAGTTCCATATCCTCTTTAAAGCTTATAAACTTTCTCCTTGCTTTCACATCCAAACTATGAAAGTTTAACAGCATTGTGACAATATGAATAGGTCTCAGAAGTAAGAGAGGTGTGGAGCTCTGAAGAGAATCAGGAAGAGTGGAGCAAGAGCCACTTACATTGTGTGGGTTATTCCAGGAGAGGGCAGTAGGAGCAATGAGGCCTCTGTACAACCTATACTATATAAAGTACATTGTGTTTGTGTTTCATTTACACCTTATACACATAGCTTGAAGGTAATTTTTATAATATTTTAAATAATTTTGTGTGTGAAACAAAGTTTCTGTACACTGAACCATCAGAAAGCAAAGATGTCACTGTCTCATGTGGATAATTTTGGATTTTAGAGTATTTGAGATTTTGGACTTTTGGAAAAGGGATACTCAGCCTGTGTTACAGTGAGAGTTGTGTTTTAATTAAATTGTGGGCCAAAAGAGACGGCTTCAAGTGGCCCCAGGAAAAGCTGGATCAGAGCCACAGCAACTGCATGCCATGGCCCTGATCCAGTGTTTTTCTGGCCAGAAAAGAGGTGCTCTTTTCACCCCTCCGCAGCTCTTCTGCACTCCTGCGGCATGTGGCATCTGGGTGGGCGGCTGGCGTGACACCGGATGGGGGGTGGCATCGGGGCATGGGTCATTTAAATGTCACACCCCTATGCCTCTCCCAAGCTGTGTCACAAGAAACTACAGAAGAAGACTTATGGTTCCTTCTACCCTCTCCTCAGGGACGTAGCCAAGGGGGGGATGTTCTTGGGGTCTGGACCCCCCCTTTCCATGAGAAAAATGAATGGTGTATGCTGCTGCGCCGCCACACCCAAGCCCCATTATAATGGTGGTACTTAGTCTGGACCCCCCCCCTTCCTAAAATCCTAGCTACGTCCCTGCTCTCCTGGTCTAACCCATACACTATGAGTGGATCTTGCTATACTCTTCCTGATTTTCATAGACTGAATATAAAACAAAAACCTAGAGTAATAAGTACAAATTGATAAAAATAGTTTATATTTGTATTGCATTAGCTTATAGTTTTGTCTAACGCTCAAGGATGCTGCCTGGGAGTGGGACCAGACCCAGTCAAAGGCATTCCAAAGTATTAAATAATAATAATAATAATAATAATAATAATAATAATTTATTTGTATCCCACTTCTCTATCAAAGATAATTGAGGTGGCTTACATATTAAAACTCCATACAAAATCACAATACCCCCTCCCTTCCCTCTCCTAAAACAGAATTAAACAATGAAATATTAAAATAATCTACAATAATCTGATTAATTTAAACAATGTGGGATTAGTCACAGGGCAGTCGATGGGATAAACATATTAGGTATGTGGCCGCAATTGTTATCCGGGGAAGACCTGGTGGAAGAGATCCAGCTTGACAACCTTTTTAAAAGCTGTCTAAGCTAGTAATAAGATGGATCTCCTCTAGCAGGCCATTCCATAGTCTGGGAGCGGCAGAAGAAAGGGTCCTCTGGGTGGTTGCAATCAATCTGCTTTTTACAGGTTGCAATAGTTTCCTCCCAGAGGACCTAAGCATGTGGGGTGGATTGTACAGATGGAGGCGATCCTGTAAATAGGTTGGAGCCAAGCCATATAGGGCTTTAAAGGTCACCTTGTACTGCACCCAGAAACTAATAGGCAGCCAGTGAAATGATTTTAAGACTGGTGTAAAGTGGTTACTTCTGGATTTTCCCATGACCAACCTGGCTGCCATATTCTGCACTAAAGATCCAACAGTAAAGTACTACAACACAACGGAGCAAGGGACCCTGCAGTGTGATGCACTTCAGAAGGAAGTCTTGGAGCAGTTTTGATGCAAAGCCATCAGTGTAGTAGAGCCATCACTGAAATATAAAGAAGGTAAGCACAGAAGAAAAGCAGTTACTAGCAGTAATGTTTTAATTACAGCTGTTCCATCTTTGGAAACAAGAACAGAGATACAATCATACCATAAACCATTAGAGATTATAATGAAGAATCCCTTCCTGAGTTTTCCTAAATGACTGCAATGCATGCTGCTAAGACTCCAGACCTTTGATGTGAGCATTAAATACTGTCCAGGGAAGTCCCTCCAACTGGCAGACTCAATAAGCACAGTGCTCCTTCATGAAGTGTACACAGATTAATCTGTAGAAAAGGAGATAGCTCATTAACAGGAGATCCATACAGGACCTCTCCACCTCCAAAACAATACAACAGAGTAGACTTGAAATAATAAAAAGTAGGGTTAGCCCTGGTTAGTACTTGGATGGGTGGCCACCAACAAATACCAAGTGGTTCACAGGATGGAACTGAACCTGGAGACTTGAGCTATTTTAAAGTAGGCAGCTGTTCTCTAAGTATCTCTTTATGAGGAGCAATTTAGGTAACTGGCTATGTTTAGCCTGGAGAAGAGAAGGTTAAGAGATGATATGATAGCCCTGTTTAAATATATGAAGAGATGTCATGTTGAGGATGGAACAAGCTTGTTTTCTGCTGCTCCAGACAACAGGACCTGAAACAATGGGTGCAAGCTACAGAAAAAGAGATTCCCCCTTAAGAATGAATTTAGAATGAAATTCTGGACATTAAGAGCTGTTCAACAATGGAACACACTCAGAGTATGATGGGGTCTTCTTTTTTCATAAAAAAGTATGAACTTTTTTAAACAGAGGCTGGATGGCCATCAGTCAGGGGTGCTTTAAGTGTGTGTTCCCACATGGCAAGGGGTTGGGGCTGGATGGCCCTTGAGGTCTCTTTCAACTCTATGATGCTATGATTCTATGTATCTTGGGTTCTTTGTTGTTGTGCACCTTCAAGTAATTTCTGACTTATGGTGACCCTAAGGTGAACCTAGCAAGGGGTAATAGGTGTACGACAAGGTCTGTTCAGAGGAGGTTTACCATTGCCTTGCTGTAAGGCTGAGAGTGTGATGTTCCCATGGCTGAGTGGGGATTTGAACCCTGGTCTTCCAGAGTTCTAGGTCAACATCAGACCACTATACCATGCTGTCTTTTGACTGGATATGGGGTTTCATGATTACTATCTAGCGTTGGGCATATTTTGAGAGGTCACAAAGACCTGTGGAACTAGGAGGATATGCAATATACCAACATGGTAATAAATTAAACACTGAATGAGTTTGCTGATCACTCCATACCCTGCCCCCCCCTGGCTATTTGCATTTCCTCTTGCAATGAAGACAAAGTGAGTCCCATCACAAAAGCAGTCAGAGACCTTCACTCTTCCTTTCCAACTATGCAGGAATTGTCTTAAATCTAATTAATGTTTTATCAGTCCTGAATCCAGACTGAATATCATCCATTCTGAATCCCTTTTGCCAATTCCCTGGGGAAACCATCAAAGCCATTGTTAAACCATGTAGTAACACCAAGACCCCTTGAGGATATGAAAGAGGATATAAATGTCAACCTCAGTCATAGCAATTTTGCTCATAGATAGGGGTGCATTTCACTTCTGCATATGTGCACAGAGGGTCCTGCTCACTTTTTCTGTGTAGCTCTCAGGTGCTATTTTCCACTGACTTATCTTCAGGACTGGTAATTATTGCTCTCTTCAACTCCTGGTTCCTCTCTATCCAGCATTCCACACCTTTCTTCCTTGTATAGTTCTTAAGGTTGCATTGACTTCTTTCAAGTGGACCCTTGCTATATGTTGGGGTTTGTTTCCAAGATCCTCCTTGGATAACAAAATCCATGGATGCTCAAGTCCCATTAAATATAATGGCATAGCAAAATGCTGTCACTTATAAATAAAATGGAAAAGCAAGATTTGATATGTGAAATTTATATTTTTCAAACCATGGATGCTTGAATCTGTGTATAAAAAATCAATGTATAAGAAGGACCGACTGTATATTTGTGTGCACCTTTGCACATTTCTAGATAAAACTCTTCTATTTACTGAAACTGGAGTGCTCTCTGCAGTTAATACTGGTATTTGTTGTTGTGTACCTTCAAGTAATTTCTAACTTATACCAGTATGCATGGGTGAAAATATCCCCAAGGTTACCCTCCTCTTGACAGCCTCTTTTCTATAATTTCCCCAAAATTTCAAGGAGATGCTGACACCGCTGGTGAGGACTTCTGCCTCCCCCCCTCCCAACTTTTAGAGTAACATTCTCCTGGGCTTAAAGCATACATTCCTGTCTACTCAAGACACCAATTCAATACCTGCTACATACTCTAAAAACATAACATTCTATCTGATCTTGGAACCTAAGTAAGATCAGTTGTGCTTAGCACTTGCACAGGAGATTGCCAATGAATACCAGATGCTGAAGGCTATATTTCAGAGGAAGGAACTGGCAAGACCACATCTGAGTATTCCTTGCCTAAGAGCCCACCCCAAAATTCATGGGGTCAACAGCTAACTTGAAGACACACACACACACACACACACACAGAGAGAGAGAGAGAGAGAGAGAGAGAGAGAGAGATCATCTTGAATATTACCACTTGGCTAGGTTATGTGGGTCATTTCAGCCTATTTTCCCTGTGAAACTGAAATATGCACATGCAATATTGTATGGATTGAATCTTATGTTATGATTCAGTATAGGAGTCCCTTTCACTCAGGGTTCTTCAATCCTTTCCTGAACAGCAAGTACAGTTTTCCCTTCATATCTGTGGAGGGATCCGTTGGACTCCCCACGGATAAAAAACAAACAAACGTGGGATCTCAAGTCCTGTTGTTTCCTATTGTGGTGCAATGTGTGTGCAGCTGTGTGTGCCCCTCCATTAACAACAACCGGGCTTGCCATCTGCAGAAGCTCAAATCTGAGGATGGCAAGCCAACGGATGACAAGTGCCCACTGTACAATGAGGATTTGAAAGATATTGACATATAATACAGCAGCTCCACTAGATGTCCTCAGAGAGTAAAAATACTGTACTAAAAAATCAACCCCTGGTCTAAGGCATTTCATAATTCAGTATAAACTGCACGAAAGACTAAATAATCCAAGTACTCAAACAGTATTTTTGTTGTTGTTGTCATGATCCAGGGAACACTGCAAAATATGTCACATGCATTTCATATGATGAGCTTATTTTGTCTAATGTAAAACCCAACACCATAAAAGCTATGTACTTGCTATATAGAAGTGAGTATATCACACTATAGGAGAGGAGAGTCAATATTATTCTAATCCATTATCTGAAGTTTGTAAAATATTCTAGTATCAAGTTTGTTCACAGAATGGAAAAGACTGATCAGGAAATATCTAAAGTGCTTGGCTGTTGTGGATTATAACAGTAAGCAGACATGTCTCTAGTTAAGCATCCAACAAGCCCAATAATGCCATGACTCTGCTTCCAAGTGGCTCCAGATGTGTGAATTTTTATGGATACATATGTGCACATCCTTGGCATTTGAAGTGTGCTGGCTATTATACTTATTCAAATTGTCACATTTGGGCAGTTTTTAGTAAATATTTATATAGGTTGAGTTTCCCTTATCTAAAATGCCTGAGACCAGGGACGTAGCCAAGGGTGTGGTCTGTGGGGTCCGGACCCCCCTTCCATTAGAAAAATGAATGCATGCGCTACTGCGCTGGCACACCCAAGCCCCATTATAATGGTGGCCCTTAGCCTGGACACCCCCCTTTCCTAAAATCATGGCTACATCCCTGCTGAGACCAAGGATTTGGGATTTTTTTGGGGGGGGGTGATTTTGGAATACATGTATATGCACCTTATACACATAGATAGCCTGAAGGTAATTTTTGCAATATTTTAAATAATTTTGTGCATGAAACAAAATTCGTGTACACTGAACTATCAAAAGCAAAGGTGTCACTATCTCAGCAACCCATGAAAAAAGTTTTGATTTTTGGAATATTTTTTGATTTTGGAATTCTGGATATGGGACACTCAACCCTGTATTTAACTTTACTTCCAACTAGCCATTTCGACTATCCTGAATTCCCATACACATGACAAAATTGTGATGGCATATTATCTTCATTGGTCATATATACCCACTGGTTGTGAATATTCTCCCTTATATGAATTGATATTAATTGATGACAGACTGTTCCATACAAATCTGCTTTCCCTTTGAGATCACTTGTTGATTGCTTATAACCCTTTGCCTATGCAGATACTTTTGAAGGCACAACACATATAAATGCTTTTTCTGTGGCAGCATCCCAAAATGTACAATTCCATGCTCCAAGAGATGATGTTGGCTCCTTCTCTGTGAGTATTCTACTGGTAACTGAAAAGGTTTGATTCTTCTATTACTTTAATTCCTTCATTGTTAGTTTTGCCTCTTTCTCTTTTTTGTTGGTGAGGCTGCTATTTGTCTAGTAATACTGTTTTAATGATGGTCAGTGTTATTTTTTTATAGTTTGTTAGCCACTTTGAATGATAATGAGGATGACAATTTATTTATATCCCACTTGCCCCCTAAGAATTGGGACTCAAAATAGCTCACAATTTTAAAAAAGATACAATTAAAAACATATAAAAAGAGAGGACTAAAATAAAACTATTTATTTTAAAATAAGTAAACTTAATTAAGTTTGCAAGTTTGCAATTAAAAAGATCTTAAAAACAATTCAGTTAAAACAACACAGTACCCCCTAGCCCCGTGGTGGTGAACCTATGGCACATGTGCCCTCTCTGGCACATAAGGCCATTTCTGAGGGCACGAGGAGAGATGGGAGGGCAGGGGAACAGGGGGAACAGGTGCACTCCTGTTCTTTCTCTTCTCTCCACCCTCCTGCGTCTTCAGCTGCCTCCCCAGAGACAGTGTACACCTGTTCCTCTTCTTCCGCCTGCCCTCCCAGGCTTTCAGCCATCTCCAGGGAAGTCCCACCCCTGGCAGTCCCGCACCCAGAAGGCAGAAGTCCCACCTCCCAGAGGTCCCGTCCCCCCAGAGATCCTGCTCCACCTGGCACCAGGTAACACCTGGTACAGGAACGCCTTTGAGTTTGGGCACTTGGTCTCCAAAAGGTTCGCCATCACTGCCTAGCCCATTCTTTAAAAACTTTGTTTTAAAAGGCTGTCTGAATAAAAAGGTTTTAGCCTGCTGCTGGAAGGACAACAAGCAAGAGGCCATCCTGGCCTCCCTGGGAAGGGAGTTTCAGAATCTAGGGAAGCCACTGAGAAGGCCTTCTCTTGTGCTTGTGATGGTGGTGAGGATGAAAGAAGGGCCTCTCTTGATGATTTCAGAGCCTATGCTGGCTCATACAAGGAGATACAGCCTGCCAAATAGTCTGGATCCAAGCTAAGATGTTAAGAGGCCATAATCAGAACTTTGAATTGTGCCCAGAAACAAACTTTCAGCCAGTGGAGGTGTTTCAATAGGGGAATAGTATGGTCTCTTCAGCCTGCCCCAGATAATAATAATAATACTGTAATAATAATAATAATAATAATACTAATAATAATAATAATAATAATAATAATACTTTCCTGCCTCTTCTCAAGGCTTAAGGCAGAATACAACATGTTAAAATACAAAACTCATACTGTTAATAGTCTGGCTGCACCTTTTTGGACCAGCTGAAATTTCAGAGCACTCTTCAAAGGTAGCCCCATGTAAAATATGTTACAGTAGTCCAAGTGAGATGTAATTAAGGCATGTACCACCATGTTCAGATTCGGCATCTCAATTAATAGTTACAGTTGGTGCAAAAGTTTTAAATGTGCAAAAGCACTTCTGACCATCATAGAAATCTCAGCCTCCAGGTTCAAAGTTGAGTCCACGAGTACATCCAAACTGCAAACCTATGTCTCCAGGGAGAGTGCAACCACATCTAGCACAGGTTGAATCCCTGTTCCTTGATCTGCCTTCCAGCTAACCAAGAGGACCTCTGACTTTTTCGGATTAAGTTTCAATTTATTTGTCCTCTTCCAGTCTATTACTAATGACAGACCCTGGTTTAGGACCAGGACAGCTTCCTTGGATTGAGGTGGAAAGGAAATAATACAGCTGGGTATCTTCCACTTATTGATGCCACTGTATCTCAAAACTCTGATGACGTCTCACAGAGGTTTCATATATGTGTTAAATAACATGGGGCACCCCTCAGGAAAATGTCTGAAGTGGGGGGGGGGGTTTGAACAGGAGTCCCCCAGCACCACCTTCTGGGTTCACTCCTCCAGGAAGGAATGGGGCCACTATAAAACAGTGCCTCCAAGTCCCATCACAGAGAGACAGCCATGGTCAATGGTATCAAAAGCTGATGAGAGGTCCAGCAGAACCAATGATGACATATTGTCTTTGTACAGTTCCCTGTGTAGGTCATTCACTAAGGTGACCAAATATGTCTGTATTTCATAGCCAGGCCTGAAACCAAATTGAAATGGATCTAGTTAATTTATTTCATCCAAAAATCCCTGGAGCTGGGAGGCCATCACCTGCTCCAATACTTTGCTCAAAAACAGTACACTGGACACTGGCCCAAAACAGACAGGTATTTTAAGCAGGCTTCCTTACAGCTTTTGGGTATAGCATTTAGATGACACATGTCTCCAACCCATGCTGAAGCCGCGCCAAAACTGCACCCAGGCCGCCTAAGGCAGCCCAAACCCAGCCCAAGAATGAGCAGATATTTTTCTGCTCCTTGCTGACATCCATTTGGGACTGTGGCGAAGGCCAGATTGAGGCCACACATGTGTGGTTGCCACAGCCCCCATGTGGATGGTGCTTTTGGGGCAGTCTGTTTCACCCCACTGACGACTTCTTTTTGAAGCATATAAATGTGTATATAAATGAAGAAACTAACATATGTAATGACACTGCTGTGTAGTTTGTACATACAATGTTAGTGTTTGTCATCTGCACTATGATCGTGTCCCATTAAACCGCTGTAATTTCTGTTATTAAGAAATGCAGCATTTGATTCAGCATAAAATCACAGTGGGAAACAATGTGCATGTGATAAATTTCCTGTGCCTTTAACTGCTGCAGTTGTCTTTTAGGCATCTACATGGTGCTTAAGAAGCCCAAATCTGAAGTTGTGGTGAAGGTATCAAGACTGGATCTGTGGCCCAAAACAGACAGACCAAATGATACAGTTTCTGGCTGTATTCCAGATGTAGCATTTAGATAAACCATGTCCCAAATGCAGCCAGAAACCATGCCAATGCCATGCCATCACTGAAGAACTGGGCCAAAAAGGAGTGGAAAAAATCCACTCCTTCCTGCAGCCTGGTTCCGGACTGTGGCAGCGGCCTGGATCAGGCCCAGGCACATGCAGTTGCTCCAGCCTCAGTGCAAATGGCACCAGTGCAGTCCTGCCACAGTCCATTTGGCTTGTCTGTTTTGGGCCTATATTTCCTCAGGTAGACCATATGACGAACATGAGTCAACAGTGTGATGCAGCAGCTAAAAAGGCCAATGTGTATGGATCAAGGGAAATAATAGTACCACACTATTCTGCTTTGGTCAGGCCTCACCTGGAATACTGTGTCCAGTTCTGGGCACCACAGTTCAAAAAGGATGTTAACAAATTAAAGTGTGTCCAGGGGAGGGCGACCAACATGGTGAAGGGTCTGTAAACCCTGCCCTATGAGGAGAGACATAAGGAGTTGGGTATGTTCAGCCTGGAGCAAAGAAGGCTAAGAGGTGATATGATAGCCCTGTTTAAGTATTTGAAGGGTTGTCACACTAAGGATGGAGCAAGCTGATCTAGAGACTAGAACATGGAACAATGGATGCAAACTACAGGAAAAGAGATTCCACCTCAACATTAGAAGGAACTTCCTGATAGTTAAGAGCAGTTCAACAGTGGAACACACTCCCCTGAAGTGTGTGGTGTCTCCTTTGGAGGTTTTTAAACAGAGGCTGGATGGCATCTGTTGGGCATGCTTTAATGATAAGTTCCTACATGGTAGGGAGTTGGACTGACTTCTCATTCCAAAGTATTTGAAAACTTGTGCTCTTAGTACATATCGTGGGACCTAGGATTTTAAAATTGTATTTGCTTATTGCATTGAAAGAATAGCTTTCCTAGATAGATTTTAAAAATAATTCTTGTTCAGACCTGGCACAACTATTCTCTTGATAGTTAACTAGGCCTGAAATGCACAGGCCAAATAAAGCAGCTTCTGGTCAATTTGGGGGCATGGCGTTTAGATGATGCACGCCCCAAAGTGGCCAGAAGCTGCACCAAGACCGCACTCTGGTTGAAAGCACCGGATTAAAAAGGAGTCCGTTTGAATCAACTTTTAGCCAGTGTGACTTGAGACTGCAGGCAGCAGCCCACTTTGGGAGTGGGCCATGTGGTTGCCAAGGTCCCGGCCAAACTGCGGCTGGAGCAGCCTAAGGCTGTTCTTTAACAGCTGACTGCTTCACATCATAAACTATATCTGGCATTAAAAAATGATTTTTTTTCTTACTGTGTTTTGGTGAAGACATATTCTTGTTGTTTATTTTGTTTAAACAGTCCTGTAACAAAAGTTTCCTGAGTGGTATTCAACATGTTTGTGTCAGGCAAACATCTTATATAAGGTTATATCAGGCAAATATACACTCTGTGTGTGTGTGTGTGTGTAAGAGAGAGAGAGAGAGAGAGAGAGAGAGAGAGAGAGAGATCTTTAAATTAAAATGACATTTCCCATTATATTCTAGTTCCTCTTTCATTTGTAGCCAGCATCTCCGATGTGCTTCAGAATTAAACAGAACAGACCTGGCTGAAAGGACCCTCAGAAATATGTTTTGCTTTTTGTTGTTGTTGCTTATGCTATTGTGTTAGTTATTTTGTTGAAGCTGAAAATCAGTATGAGGTATGGCTACATTATTATGAACAACGGGATCTTTTGGCTCCAATAGAGGAGGCAACAGAAAATGCTGACCCCTTCCAAATGAATTCCATGTACTGGTTCTTTTTCCATCCCAACTGGAATAAAACATGGGCATTGGAAACATTTCAGATGATTGGTTTTAACTAAAGTGTATTCATTATCAGTGGATTGGCATAGCTGGCTCACATGGAAAGAAATTGGACCCTTAAAGGGGAACCCTAAAGGTAGCTTTTGCTGGATAAATATCCACCTTCTGCATTAAATGGAATTAGACCCATCTAAGGTGTTTATGGAGGAATCCTAGAGTAAGGTAGGGAGGTCAAGAGGGAAGAGCTGCTGCTCCCTTAGCCCTCCTGGTCCATTTTGGCCAGAGAAGTATAATGTAGTGTAGTACACTATGTGTGTTTCCCCCCACAGCTTTCCAGACTAGATCCACCTCTATTTTCCTGCCTCCCCCCTCCTCCACTTCTCTCCCCTTTTCTCAGTCCCTTTTTCCATCCTATCTGGTCCTCACTATACATTTTTTTTTTACAAATCTTCCACTGATTTTAACTGTGATTTTATACTATTGTTTTAATAGCTATCTGGTTTAATCTCTTTTTAGTATTATTATGTTTTTATACTGGGGGGGGAGGGATAGGGTTTTTTAGAATTTTAACTGTATCTTGTTTTATTGTTGTAATCCACTTGGATTACAAGTGATTAAGTGGAATATAAATTATTATTATTATTGTGAGAGAATTTAATACATCAGCTCTCAGGCTGCCATAATTATTTGGCTCTGTTTGGAGATTGAGGTGGGAGGAGGTTTCTTGACCACCCCCAAACTACCCCAGTTTGCCCTGTACTGGCAGATAATGCAAATGGCACCAGCAACATTTTTCTCTTCTAAACAACAAAGGTGTAGGAGTCTTATCCTCATTTGCATCTGGCTCCCTTAGCAGCACCTGAACATGTAACTGCCAAAACATAAGAAATTTCTTCATTCGCTGGCAATCTACTACTGAAATTTTGTTGCTCCTGCTCACAAGACCATTCAAATCACCAATTAAATGTCAACATTTGATCTATTGATGACATAATTTATAATACTTGACCAGTTAATAGAGTGGCTTTCCAAAACTAATTTGGTATTGATTTAGCCTTTGGGCATGAGCCTGTACAGTTGTGTTTGTTCACTGAATTATAGACAATCTGAGACCACTTGTAGTGAGAGTCAGGTCACCAGACTTGGACACTGTGCACTGTTCTGTGGGGAGAACTTTCCTGAGCCAGCAGGACCTCAAGAAATATTGCTTTTCTGATCAAATGATGGTCCTTCCGCAGGCTACAAGATTTGGGTACCCATAAGAAATTACAACTATATATACAACTTAAATACAAGAAATACAACCAACATGAGCCTACAAGTTCTGAGACCTTCAAGGGAGGCACATTTGATGGGAACATGAAATACCCTTCGTGAGAGCTCCAAGACTCTGGAATTCCTTTCCTAGAAAGATTAGATTGGCTTCTTCCTTGCCATTCTTTCATCAAAAGTGTAAAATCTTTTTACTCCATCAGGCCAGATGGAGCTGCTTTTCTAGAACAGGGGCTTTTATTAGTATACTTTGTTGTTTGTTGTGCACCTTCAAATTGTTTCCAGCCCTAAGGCAAACCCATCAAGTGGTTTTCTTGGCAGGATTTGTTCAGAGGGGGTTTGCCATTGCCGTCCTGTGAGGCTGAGAGAATGTGACTTGTCCTAGCTAACTCTGTGGGGTTCCATGACCAAACAGGGATTTGAACACTGGTCTCCTAGAGTTCTAGTCCAACACTCTAACCACTACACCACACTGGCTCTCTGTATTACATTTGTTCTTTGCTTTTAAATAGACATGGTTTAAGTTTAGTTCTATAGGCAGCTTAATGACATTTTAAACATAATTTTTGTATGTTTTTAAATCTTTTTTATTTGTATAAAAACATTTTATTTACATAAAGATAAAACAAAGATTCCGTTTCACCATGTTAGGGATATGGGCCCTTTCATGGTTTCAGAAGATACATTGGCAAATTATACAAATACTTCCATTGTTACCTTAAAATCAACTCTCAATTCCATACATTGTATTGTCTTATTTTTCTTCACCCCCCCCTGTTTACTATTTTCTTGTTACCTCGAAGTATGTTACTAATGAAAGACCGGTAATACATAAAGTTACATAGGATGTGTTTGTCATATCGTAATCTGCACCCTTTATTGTTTATACGTGCACTTTGTCAATATCAGGTCCCACTCTTTTTCTATTATTGTAGTGTCTTTGTGAGATAAACGACCTGTTAAAATGTCCATCTCCTTCATTTCAAAAACTTTCTCCCACCATATTTCAAGATCAGGTGTCTCATGATTTTTCCAAAATTGGGCTAATGTAGTTCTGGCGGCTGTTACCAAATATAATAAGATTCTTCCATGCTTAATCTTACATTTTCAATAATTTTTGTATGTTTTTATCTATATATGTTTTAACTTGCTTTTCTTTTTCTCTTGTAAACTGTGTTGAATCCTATCTTTAGGAGAAAGGCGGGGTATGAATAAGATAATACAACAGAATAGAATACAGTGCACCCAATGGGACATATGCTTGCATAAATATGATCTTCGTTTAAATATGTTTTTTATAATTCTGCTCTTCCTCTAGGATTTCCATTTAAACTTTTAAATTCCACTATTTAAACACCATGTAAAGAACAGATTTTTTTTCCTATTAGAGCTAACTGACCATAAGCTAGAAGAACTGTAGACCAAAACCAAGGACATTACTGTATCAGGGAAGAATGCAAAAACACGCTCTCTGTAGCAAGAAAAACAAAAAAGACCCACGTTGGATGACAAAGGTGAGAGAATAAAATTGCATTACAGATTGCAAATGTTCAGTAACATGTACGCAGAGACAAAGGTGACTATTACAATAATTAGCGCAAAAAAATAGAGGAACACAACAAAAAAAAGGTTGAACTAGAGACCTGTTTCATAAGACTCAAAGGGAAATTTAAAGCAAGTCATCAACAGAGGAGCACATTATATAATCAAGACAATTTTTTTAAAAATAATGGAAGCAACACACTGAAGACTGTTACATAAGAGATAAAGGAATGATAGATTCCTTCAAAGCAGAACCTTTTGAGGAAAAATTGGCAATTTTAGAATGAGAAGTGGAAGCTGCTCTCAAAGCACTTGGGAGAAAAAAAATACTGGGAACAGATGGCATACCAATAGCACTGTTTCAAGCCAACTGGATGGAATCCTTCCAAATTCAAACAGAAATCTACCAACAAATATGCAAAACAAAACAATGGCCAATGACAAGAAAACACTCAATATACATTCCAGTTTCCAAAAAGGGGACATCTAGGATTGTAGTAACCATTTGTATTAATTAGAAAACATTCAATATACATTCCAGTTCCCAAAAAGTCATACCTTCTTCTCCCGAGAAGAAGACACCAGGGATTGTAGCAACCATTGTACCATTTTGCTAATCTGCAATGCAAGCAAAGTGATGCCCAAGATTTTACAACAAAGGCATTTATCATATAAGTGGCATAAAATGCCAGATATTTAATCTGGATTTAGAAAAGGAAAAGGCACTAAAGATCATATCAGAAATTGTTATAGACTACAGCATAGCCTTTGATTATGTAGTTCATGAAAAAGCATGGATCACTCTAAAAGAAATGGGAGTGCCATAAGATTTTTCTATACTGATTGTAACTTTTACTTACTTTTACTCTGGAGTGTCAGGAAAAATGTGCAGAAACATAATGGTTTCCCATCGGCAAGGGGTCAGAAAAATAAGCAAGGCCAAATTTTATCACCCTATCTGTTTAATTTATATTCAGAACATATCATGCAAAAGCAGGATTAAATTTGGGAGAAGAAGGTATGACAACTGGGGGATTGATTATCAGCAATATAAGATATGAAGATAACACCATATTTTCTTGTTGTATGTCTTCAAGTCATTTCCAGCTTATGATAACTTTAAGGCAGTTTTCTTAGAAATATTTGTTCAGAGTGGGTTTACCATTGGTTTCCTATGAGTTGAGAGTGTGTGACTTGCCCAAGGTCATCCAGTGGGTTTCCATGACTGAATGGGGATTTAAACTCTAGTCTTTACAGTTGTTATATTGCTAGCATAAATACCAAAAAATGACTAATCATGAAAGTTAAGAAAGTGCAAAAGCAAAAAAATAAAAATAAATAAAAATAAAATTAAAAATTAAAAAGTAGATGATGGTAAAATTGTTAAAGATATTCTACACTATGTCTCAGTCATCATTCAAAATAAAGACTGTAGTCTAGAAATCAGAAGATAACTATGGCCCTGTCCAGATGAGCCATTAAGCACGCACTCAGTACGTGCTAGGGTTGCCCAGGAGCGTCCTTTTGAGACGCTCCCTAACCCCCTGAGTACGTAAAAATGGCGGGGCCCTGTCTACATGGGTGCTGCCATTTTGATGTAACGGCTGTGTCGCATCCAAACAGCGTGGTGTGGCCATTACGTCTTGGTGCCGCTAAAGGGTGTTTGTGGCGCTCTTTCAGCGGTGACCAAAGGAACTCCAAAATGGAGCTCCTTTTGTGTCACGTATCGCTGGCGCGGCCTTTACATGGCTGCACCAGCGATATTAAAGAGAAAGGGGCCAAGCAGCCCCTTTCTCTCTCCCCACCGCTGTTGGGGTGTCCTTGGGGCATGAAGCCCCAAGGACATCCCTTTCCAGGCCACGGGGAAGCGGCCTTTGGCAGCTTCCCCGAGGCCAGGAAAAGCAGCAGATCGAGGTCTCTGGGGCTGCCGCTGTGGCAGCTCAGGCCCCGATCCGTCGGGGAAAGGGGCAGGTGCAGGCTGCCCCAAAGGGGTGGTCTGTACCCCGCCTATAACTTGCTAAAGAACTAAATAAGATCCTCAAGTTCAAAGTCATATCACAATCAGAATATGAAAATCAGAACAATTCATGTCATATTATTTCCAGTTTCTATGTGTGAAATCTAGGAAGTGAAGAAAGCTGGAAGAAAAAAATACCTAACTCATAGAGGAGAGTTCTTCAGATGCCAGAGGCTGTCAAAAGGAGAAACAAATGGACCTGAGATTAAATCTAGTTTAAACTTTCACTAGAAGTCAACGTGATGAAAATGATACTATCGTACTTTTGACATATCATGAGATATCATGACTGACTGGGAACCTTCCCCCCCCCCCCAAAAAAAAATACTGTTTAGAAAAAAGAACAAAAGGAACACTGAATTGCAGATTGATTCAGGCAACTAAGTCATGCTCCTGAATATTCAGGTTCTGATCAGGACTATCAACAACGGGCGTTCTAGAAAAACTCTCATTTATAGGGTTGCCATAAGTCAAAATTGACTTGGTGCACATAATGACAACATAAAAATACAAAAATAAGTCACCTATCAAATTATAAATAAAATTAATTCTGAAATCGGGAAGGACCAAACCTTTTAATGTAGAGATTAAAATTGTATATAACCCCTGCTATTTTGTGTGGTTTATTTTAATTTACAATAAACTTACATCAAAAAGACAGGTGAGAACTTAGAAACAGGGAAAGAAATATATTGGAGAACCAAAGAAGAAAATCTCTTTTGTAAACGAAACTCAAATCAAATTTGTTACAATGGACCTTTCTCCTCCATATGGGTTTGGTTTAGCCCCCCACAATATTAATGTGAAAAAATGGATGATTTCAGCCCATATTATTCAATTGACAGTGATGTGTGTGCATTCATGTGAGTGCGTCCGTGTGCACACACAGCCAAGGAATAATATGGCCCATGGCAAGCCACGGACATTTCAATCCGCTGGCCTAGCGTACATCCATGCTATTTCTAGCACAACATGCTCTTTCTAGCTCTTTCTCCAAATCAACCACCATTTCATAAATGTAATATTCTGTTGTTTTCTAAGCAGCTCCATTAAACTGTACCAATTCTCAGCACTAGCATGTTTATTTGTAGGTGGCATATGACATTGCAAAAAAAACAAGTTGCAACCTAACACGTCAATAGCTTGTAAAATGCTCCTAAGCTGAGGAGGAGTTTCTGGTATAGATCTGAGTCAGTCAGACTCAGTACAATACATTGGGCTCGTGAGCTTTTCAGCTCCTGTCCTTGTATGCAACTTGATACATGCATTGTCCAGGTTGGCCACTCATGCTGTCATATCAAAATGATGTCTCCTTGTTCATTCATTCTACTTCTACTTTTTTTCTGGCAATTGAGCAAGCCTTTTTACTTGAATAGCATTATATATCCATATTGCTTAAAAGAGTATACAAACCTTACATTCGTAAAGCAGGTTTGGGCAATAGAATGGTTTTACATATTGTTTCTACCTTTTACATGTCATGTGTCAAACTGATGCCACTGTTTCCTTATTGGGAGCAAGCTCTCCACAGTGTGACAAGATATGTTCTTATAAGAGACCATGGTTCATAGTGAGCCAAGGGTTGATTCCAATGTAACTACCAATCTGAGGCAGAGAGCTAATAGGAACAGAGGAGGCCACAGCTAGGCCAAGGTTTTGTTCTAGGTAAGTCACTAGATGAGGTTGGGTCAGATGTAGAAAAAAGATAAAGACGGAATGAAAGAGAAATCCTGGTTGTAGCATAAGATGAGACAGCATGCAGCTGCAAGGAAAATAGGACCTAAGTATCTTCATGCTGAGTTAGCTGTTTTAGCTGTAGCCAAGCTATATGAAAAGGCCTGGATGAACAGAATCATTTGCCCAAAGAAAAGGGTGGGATAACATAAGATTTTTTAAAAGGAATTGGTGCTGCCTTAGAAGTAACATGAAAGTAATGACACATGAATGACATGAGCAGTTGTTTTTCATGCTTTCTGGATGATATCTGAAGGCTGAACTCTAGCATCTATGGGACACAGTAAGGCAGAGTTGCCAGGTTACAATTTGGAGATTAGCAGTATACCTTTAAAATTCTCCAGCACAGGTAAAAATGAAACATATATAACATTCTCTGCTTATGCATGCCATTACTTGTTGCAATGCGGAGAAAATCAGGTGTGCTTTACAACAGAAATAGCGGAAAAGACTAGAGAAGGAAATTGTGGGAGAAGTTTTCCATTGGTACTTTTGAGTGTATGCTCAGATGCAGTGCAAGTGTACAAGGCGCAACTCTAATTGGAAATTCAACCTCATCTACAGTTACTGCTTATACATTTAACAATGGGGGAAATGGAAATGTTTCTCTTTTAAATGATATACTGGAGATGGAAAGCCAGGCACACAATTCATGTGAGTCTCAATCATGTGCAAGTGTTGGGACATAAATCAAATAAATTAGGTTGTCCCCCCCCCCCCCCCCCGCTTCTGTATGAAGTCGCTCAGCAGTTAAGTGATTCTGACAATTGCAAGATTGGCAGGTAGGCAGTTTGAGGCCCAACCTCCATGTGACCATCACTAGTCCTAGCTTCTGCCAACCTAGCAGTTTGAAAGCATGTAAAAATGAAAGTAGTTAAATAGGTACCACTTGGCTGGAAAGGTAACAGTGTTCCATGCAGTCATGCTGGCCACATGATCACAGACTTGTCTTTGACAATGCTGCCTGCCTTGGCTTCAGTTAACAAAGATGAGCATTGCCCCCTATCAGGGACGTAGCCAAGGGGGGGGTTCTTGGGGTCCGGACCCCCCTTCCATCAGAAAATGAATGGTGTGTGCTGCTGCGCCGCCCACGCCCAAGCCTCATTATAATGGTGGCACTTAGTCTGGACCCCCCCCCCTTTCTAAATCCTGGCTAGTCCCTGCCCCTATATCAGACATGATTGACAATCTTGTCAAGGGAATACCTTTACCGTTACAAGTCCAAACCACCCTGAGCAATCTCCTCTCTTTCCTTCCAGATATATGAAATTGAGTTCAGATGCTGTTTCTGCAAGGGGAGCTCACAGTCTGCATGTCTGAATTAAACCAAGTAACTGAAGAACACAGTGGATTTTTAAATCATGACTGAGAGGCCACTTTTTATGTATATGGGTAGGCTAAACAACCATAGAAGCCTTGTTTCATCAGTGGAGCAGATGAGTCAAGTAGCAGTCCAAGAAGAAAAGGAGGTATGATATTAGTTTCTACCAACCCTTGCAAAATTCAAAAAGTGGTTCTTATTTGATTTTACACCCTTCTTTTTAAATCACCCTGTACAGTGTGTGAGCTGCTCAGATATAAGATACAAAGGCAATGTGACACAGTGCACTGCATCAACGTTTGTAACACAGGAGGTTACACAGCTGCTTTCTTGCATCTCAACAGCAATCAGTTTATTTCACTGTCCCACCCCAGTCTAAAAAGAGCATACAAGCATTGATGTCTCTTATTCAGAAGATAAACATCCTCTGACTCAGTTTAAATGAGGAAACAATTATGCTGCTGAAATGATATGCACTCTATGTGACTGCTATCTTAATTAAACATAAAAAGCACCCTAATATTATAGTGACATCAGGGATTCATTTGAAAATCCTCTGACTGTCTCTCTAATGCAGAGCAGTCCAAAACACCCTTCCCAAGGTGGCTTTGACAAGGCAGTAATGGCACAAGGCTGGTGTCTCTGGTGAGAAATAACAGATAAAAATTTGTTTGTTAAATTTAAATATCACCTTTCTGCCAAACGTTGCAGTCAAGGTAGCAAACAACAGAAATAATTGATTTTTTTTTTTAAAAAAAACGCAATACAAATACTCATAGAGTTGGAAGGGCTTTCAAGGGCAATCTAGGCCAATCCCCTGTCTGTGCAAGATACGCCTGAACAACAATTTTGCCTGCAGTATTTTGCGTCAGTTGATGTTTTTCTGACACTTTTCAAAGCAGCCTATGTAGCGCATTGTAAGGTACTGATGCCATTGCCAGTAGAGCACCTCCAGGAATGGTGTCAGTTGACACTTGCTGGATAGTACGTGGAATGCTCCTGACCATGCTAGCCACTTTTGCATCCTGAATTCAGTTTGCAGCAATTGAAGTAAGCTAAGCACAAAGGGGAAAGTGCAGGAAGGAGGGAGAGAAAATGGGACATTTTAAAAGCAGCTGGAAAAATGGGATGGCAGAAGATTAATTGGGGTGTCCGACAAATCAGGAAGTTGAAGGTATAAGGATTGTCATGGTTGCCTCACAGGTGGTAACTCATATTTCAAAGTCACCATCAACAGGCATACTGAGATAACAGGCTGGTGTCTGTCTAGCACTTCAGTGGGGATTTGGGCAGTTTACCAAAAACTAAACTTATCTTCACAGTAGAGCCAGGCTGAGAATGGAAACTGTTGAAAAAGGCATAATGTCAGCCAATTGAATGGGAGCACAGGGGTTGCTTAGACCCATCACTAACATAAAGAAGGCCCAGCAGCTTTCTTTTGCTTTATTCTGACAATAAGGGTAAGTGCTGAACATGGTCATACCTACTATTCTGCAAACCAAGGACTGTATTGGGGCAGCAACAGCAGGATCCTGAGCTCCATGGCCTTCTCCTCTGCTGTGGAGAACAGATTTTCTTCACGTTATGCTGCCTACCCTGTGACTCATTAAGTTTACCTATTGCCACAGGAGACATTAATCTACTCTGGCTAGATTGCTCAGAGATGGAAGTGGGAAGCCACCTTGTCCTTTTCCTCAGGCAGCAAAGTATATGGTCTGCTCTGATTCTAAATTTTGTCTAAATGGCACGGCTGCCTTTGCCCTGAACTAAATGCAATTGAACCATATCCCAGATGTTTTATCTCTTTTTGGCCTGGAAGTTTTACAATGTCTCCACTCCCAAATCTAATAATAATTAACACCTGTAATAAACACTAGTGTTGCCAGGTTTTCTAACTAGGAATAAGGACAGCCAAAATTCATAACTATGCAAAGTTGGCAAACAGGAATAGCTATTACAAGTTCTTCTTAAATTACAGCTTAAGTGTTGATATCTTCAAAACAGGCTGTACAGCTATCTTCCGGGAACTGCTTTAGCGGGAGATACTGCACCTGGAGAAAGGGCAATAGCCATAAGTCCCCTTGTTTACACTATTATCCTATGAGGCTCATGCCCAAAAATATGTGTTTTTATTGGCATCCTTCAGTCTATATAGAGAAAGCCTTCCAACCCTCCAAACAGAGGTCTCATCCCTAAAATAAGATACACGATAACCTTAATAATACTGAATCCAGATTTAGAGGTATCAGTACTTGTTCTTAAGCATGTTTGGTATTGCATTTGTGATTTTACTAACAAAAAAGTGGAAACTAAGTTAAGAAGTACAATACTAGTGGTGCCGTCTCTGTCCACCTTGGCAGAATCCATGTCACAGAAAGAACAATTGTGTTACAAAGTAAATCATATTAAACAAATACAAGATTCACAGATGTATTTTTAAAAAGTCTTTGGCCTGTTACAGACTGCCAAATAAAGCTGCTTCGGGTCTCTTTGAGGTATGATTTAAATGATGCATGGGCCCTAAGGTCGGAGGTCGCGCCAAAGCCACACTCCATCCTAAGCACCGGAGTGCAGCTTTGGTGCAGCTTCCGGATTCTTAGGATGCATGCATCATTTAAACGCATACCTCCAAAGAGACCTGAAGCAGCTTTATTTTGGTAGTCTGTAACAGGCCTGAGTTTGCCTGGTAGAACTATTTTTCCTATACACGAATATCCTTTACAGCTCTTCTGTGCTGAGTCTGCAGTTGGGAACTATGTTTCTTGGCAAGTTCAGGATGTGTTGCTTTGCTGGCAGCTGACTTTCCTACCTTTTGTTCATTTTAGGCTAAATTTTGTCTCCTTAAAGTTTCCAACCTGGATATATCCTTCTCTTCCTTGTCTCCTAAGTGGTATTGCAGCAGTTTTAACAGATCAGTGGGTTTAATTTAACCAGTTCCTGTTAGTTGCACCATTTTTTTTCAAGTTTGACAGTTTGCCCTATCCTGGGGGTGGGGAACTCAGCAATCTGGCTATAAACCATGAAACAGATCTTAGCAACCTTTCCTGTCCAGGGTTTACAGTGAGTTCATTTCATATCATAAGACTGGTATGAAAAAGAAAAGAAGAGTGAGATAGCTACTAGAGCAACTTTTATGAAGATTATATTTCATAAAATTAAATATTCCAGGGATACCCATGGAGACAGGAATTTGAAGGTTAAAGAATCTAGCAGCTGAACCCTCTGCAACATTTCCTTCCTATTCAGTTAATAGAAAGCAGTAATATCCACAAGTGTGCATTTACTTCCGAAATGGTAAACAATGGAACACATGTTTTCCTATTCTAAGTAATACTAAGACAAGTGGCTTTTGTCTGGAACTGGCAGTGTTCACAATTCCTACGCTTTTTCAACAGTCAATTCAAATGTGATTTCCACTTAATTTGTTGGTTTCACTTCCTTTTCTAGAAGACTCTTTTGTGACCTTTTTCCTTCCAGATGGTTTCTTTCTTCTCTGTATCACATAAATGGACCAAATTCCTGCATTCTGATCCTCATTCTGATCCTCCATTCTTGCATTCTGATCTTCAATTCATTATCTGGAGGCAAGTTTCACATGCAAATTGCATAGGGAAAAGGGGAACCATCTGTGCTGTGGGACTGCTCTAGACATGGCTGCTTTCCCAAAGAAAGAGACCAGTCCAACTACTTCAATCATACTTCCTTTGAGCATAATGTATGCTTTGGTCCTTAAAGCAATAGCTAGTTCATGCTACATACCCTCCAGCATTTCAGAGATGAAATTCAGGAAATGTGTCACCAAGCTACATCAGAGCTCCCCCCCCATCTGATAATCTCCTAAATCATTGAAGAGACTTGAGTCCAACTTGAACCCAAGTCAGTTGATTTGAGTCTACATTATTCTATTATAAATGTGTATATTCAAAATTTATTATTTGCTTTTATTGTAAAATGCAATGCATTTTACAACAAACAGTATTTTCTCCCCCCTCCTTTGTCTTGTCCTGTTTTTTTAAAATGCAGTATCGTCCTTATCAGATGATCTAGCCTCCTAGTTCCCAAGACAAATACTTTGGTTGACTTGGTGAGAAACAATCTGCTTGGTTCTTCAAGAAGAAGAGCTAGAATCTTTCCATTTATCCTGCTCTGGGATTATGTGAAAAACCCTATATAGTTATAGTGCTATTATTGCACTTTAACTTCTGTGGCTGCCTCCTGTGGCATTCTGGACTTTGTCATTTAGGAAGGCCTAAGAGTTCTCTGGCTGAGAATCCTAAATGCCTCTCTCTAAATTGCAAATCCCAGGATTCCATAGGAAGCAGCCACAACAGTTACAGTGGAATAATAGTACTGTTAACAGTGTAGTGTGATATTGTCCATTCTTGCACATTTGTAAGTGAAGGTACATCCAGAAACAATTTATGTCTCAACCCCCAAATATAGGCATGTTACAGACGGGCCCTATGGGGCGCCGTCATTACACGTGAGGGGCGGTGCTTCCTGACGCGCCTTGCCCCTCGTGCATAACGACTACATCAAAATGGCGGCGTCACATACAGATAGGTGCCGCCATTTTGACGTCGCACACGCGCAGCGTCCAGACATTGCGCACACGCAGCATCCAGACGTCGTGCACCAAAAGTGGCGCCACAAGTGCGCGCCTCACGCCTTGTGGTGCCTCTTCCGGGCCACAGGAAGAAGCGCCATTTTGGCGCTTCTTTGTTGCTGCACCTGGGAACCGCGCGGTTTGGCTGCTGCGGTTCCCGGATGCAGCAACCGGCAGCGGCACGAGACCGCCCATTTTGGGCAGTCTGTAATGCACCATAGTTATGTTGAGAACTGAAGCCTGACCTGAGCATTAGATTGACAAGGGATAAAGCCTCTGGTTCCTGGCGACTGCAGAAAGGTTTAACGTTCTTATATGCATTTTAATTAAAGAAATTTCAAAATACTCTAAACAACAGAAAAGAAGTACCTTCAAAACAGTTGGGTCTACAGAATTTTGCATGTGATATCTGCTATTGTTTAGGGGCTATTGGTTTGACTGTTCATTTACATTATAGTCATGGTTATATGTTACAATGTTATTGAAAATGGGTGAAGGGTTCATCAGCATTTTCACACTAAACCCCTACTTTCAGGAAATAATTTGTTAGCAGTTAAGAACATTGTTCAAGGCAGAAATTTAGCATGCAAAATTTCATGCAGAAATGGAGACTGATCGTTTAAAAGATAGAGACAATTGTGTTGTTGTTTATAGCAGCCTTCAAATCAACTTCGACTCATGGTAGTCCAGTGGATGAGACAACTCCAAGTCCTCCTGTCTTCACCCTTGTCTGCTCAGGTCTTGCAGGCCCAGAGACATGTTTTCCTTGATAGAGTCTAACCATCTGTCATGTGGTCTTCTCTTTCTACAGCTTTCCATTTTCCTAGCATCATTGTCTTTTCTAATGATTCGTTTTCCCCATAATGTGGCCAAAGTATGATAGCCTCAACAGCAACAGTTGATCCTGGATTTAAAAGAGAGCGAAAATGAGAGAGAGAGAGGAACTATAGATGCATACAGGTTCATTGACATTACTGAATTCATTTTGTGTTTGCCTTAGTGGTCAAAAGCTGCCTCCTTTTCAAATGAAAACCAAGCCCCTCAGCATGGACTGAAAATCTTTACTTGGAAATGCTTTTTTTCTTGGCAGAAGTTTACAAGTGATTATTCAGAAGTGTGCATGTACTGCATATGAAATATATGTTTTGTTAAGAATTACATAATATAAATATAATTATATTCAGTTCTTAATATGTATTTTTTGTTAATATTCATCTGGCCAATAACTGGCTGAGTGCCATTATTCTTTTCTTTAAAATTCATTTATTTTACTGGGGATGTTAAAAACAATTGGCAAATAATGATACTTCTAAGAAAGATAAAAAAATATATATCTGCAATGTAGTCAAGCCCTCGGCTTCCTTCTGGAGCACCAGACCCTGGTAATTTGTACTGACCATTCCTCCCATCGGTTTTGGTGTTTTCTATGGACCTCTTGGAATGTGATTCTCCATTTCTTCATGTAAATTGGAGAAGGAGCTCTGGGAGCCTCAAAAACAAGTGGTGGAATAGTATGTGGCCCATGAGTCTTGCATTACCCATCCCTGAACTACATTGTGCCCAGGTTTCAGTACTACAAGCTATTTCTGCTTTATAACCAATTCCAATAAGCTTGCCTCATAAAAGACAGAAGGATTTAAAATTTATTTAAAAAGTAATCAATCATTGCTATTATGAAAAGGTATTTTAAAAATGTTCTACTTCTTTTTGTCTTTCTAGTATTTTGTTACAGAAACAAAATTGCCTCCAGAAGAAATTAGCTTCTCCAAACTTAATGAAAATAAATGCTCTCCTCTGAGCAGCAGCAAGCTCAGAGGTAGGCCAATTCATATGCAAAACATTGGTGGAAAAGCAGATCAGGCAGGGGGCTGGGAAGGAAGACTTGGGAAAGGGAGGTGACCTGCCAGAGGTTTAAGAACCAAGAAGCAGCACAGGAGTGAGGAGACAAGTGGGTAGGATAAGGAGGAGAGCAGTGAGAGCCAGATGAGAGTGGCATGAGTGATCCAGAAAGTAGTGGAGGGATGTAAGGAATTAGTGGAGGGGTAAAGGAGTGGGATGGATGCTATAGAAGCCATAGCATGGGGAGTGTAACTGGAGGGTGATGAGAATACTTCAGGGAGAGCAGTTGATGGACAAGGTACTAGGGTAGAACGGGGAGAACTCTGGAGGGAGGTGTCTGGGAAGCAGCATGGGGATGTTGAGACTGGTGATGTGTGTCAGGATTCCCTATCTATGATATGAGGATGGGTGCGGACAGTAGTGGGAGGAGTGTATGGAACCAGGATGCAATATGTAGAGAGGATCAGGAAGGCCACTTTTAGAGAAAGTAGAATGTCGAATCTGCCTTCCTAAAGCTGGGGCAGTGTATGTTGTGTTACAGTTCGTGAATTTACATAGTTAGCCCTCAAGATCCACAATTTTTTTTATCCATGGATTCAAGAAAACATTATATATATATTCATAAAGCCAAACTTTGATTTTTCCAGTTTATATAAGGGACACCTTTTTACTATACTATTGTATTTAAAGGGACTTGAGCATGCATGGATTTTGGTATGCATTGGGTGGGGGGATCCCCAGCAGATAGCAAGGGCCCCAGTGTATTTGGTTTCCCACTGGTCATAGCCTTTTCTGTCATCAAATTGGTGCCCCTACTGTTCTCTTATTCTGAATAGGCAGTTTTCATTTAAAATACAGGAAAGCCAGAGCCAGAGATACTTGTCCCTCTTCTTCTCTGGTAAGTAGTTGTGCAAAGAACAGGGGTTGCTTTGGTGACAGCTGCATGATAAACACAACCCAGAGGCTTAGTGCAGCAGGGGCCAAGAATCTGTGCTCATTAGCAGGGACCCTTGCAAGATAAACTGAGCAGCAATCCTATGCACACTCAGTTGGGAGTCATTCCCACATCAGTCTTCCTAAAATACTTGCTTAGGACTGGGTTGTCAGTTTGGTTTTGCAGCACCAATGAGCATTACAATGGCAGGCATTTTGGAATGATACCAAATATTTAGACTCATTTCAGGGGCTGGATTTCCCTTGACCACTATAATTTCCTCACTCAAATCATGCCTACTGACATCCCAAAATCAGCAGCTATTGAACATTTGCACTGGAAATCATATGCGACAGAAGTGGTAAAGAAGGTCATTAATGGATTTCTTTCTGTAAGTAAAAAGAGTAATTTTTAATACAGTCTCCCACATGACAACAACTGAAGAGCAACGACATCATGTGAGAGACCCAAAGTGAAGTTTTATTATCCTGGTGCTTTATTGGTCCTGTGCAATAAACTCTGAGTCTGGTTTTAGCCTTTGTTGCTCTGACAGATCACCGTCATTGTCAGGGACAAAGGAGAGCAACATTTTTGCTCTTGCTTGATCTTTCAGCTGCTTTTGACATCATCAACCATGGCACCTTTCTGAACAGGTTCAAAGAAATTGGAGATCATTTAGCTTCTAGCTACAAGGGAAATTCCAGAGAGGAACACTGTGAAATTGTTCGTTGTTTTCTTGCCAATGCTATATGAAGCTGTGGGATTTAAAGTAAAGTGTCATCAATATGGCCATGTCTACATTTCTGTCACAACTAAATCAGGTGCAGATATTCAAGTTCTGTATCAGTGGCTGGATACCATGGTGGACTGGATGACTGCCCATCCTGGCAAGATAGAGGCCTTGTGAATGAAGTCCAGGAGATGAGTAGTTTATCTGTTCTGGATGAAGTTGAACTCCTTTTGAAGGATGAGATTTGCAATTGCAACCAAGTAGTACTCCTGGATTGATCTATGCCTCTGTGCTTTTTATCAGCATCAGCGTCAGTTTCAGCTCTTCTTGGATAGGGATCACTTGGACAAGATTGGTCCAAACACTGGCAACATTGGGATGGGGCTGTTGCAATGAAGCTGTCCTTTATGCTGCTCTGGAAACAGCAGCTGGTGCAGAATGGTTTAGGTAGATTTCTGAGTGGAACATCCTACTGGCCACACGTAACATCTCTGCTAAAAGAAACACACTGGCTGTCTATCTCTTACTGGGGCAGGTTTCAGTTGTTGTTGTTGTTAAGTTCATCATAAAATGGAAAGGGGAAGGAAAGGTATCCAGAGGCATGTTTGAAACACACTGGTTTATTTCAACATGTGCTTTTGTGAGTATCAGTCCATTTTTTCAGATGTACTGAATTGACATGCATTACAATGTGTTTGAAAAGATGAACTACATCCAAGAGTATTAAAAGAACTGGCAAATATAATCTCAGAGCCATTGGCATTAATCCTTGAGAACACTTGGAGAACAGGATTAATCCCAGCAGACTGGAGGAGGGCAAACATTGTCCCCATCTTCAAAAAAGATGGGGGGGGGGGAGGAGGAAAGGATCCCAACAATTATTGTCCAGTCTGGCATCAATACCAGGAAGGTTTCTAGAGCAGATCATTAAACAGACAGTCTGTGAACATTTAGAAGGGAATGCCATAATCACAAAAAGTCAACATGGGTTTCTGAGAAACAAATCATGCCAGACTAATCTGGTCTCTCTCTCTCTTGATAAAATTACCTGCATGAAGGAAAAGATGAAGGAAATGCTATGGACATAGCATATCTTGATTTCAGTAAAGCCTTTGACAAGGTTCCCAATGACATTCTACAGACAAGCTAGTAAAATGTGGGCTAAACAATGCAGCTGTTGGATGGATTTATAATTGGTTGACCAGCCAAACCCAAAGGGTGCTCAGCAATTATTTTTCTTCATCCTGGAAAGAAGTGACCAGTGGGGTACCACAGGGTTTTCTGTCCTGGGCCCGTGCTATTCAACATCTTCTCAATACTGGATTCACGAGTAACGGCATGCCTTTCAAATTTACAGTGACTCCTGGCTCAACAACAGTGCATCCGTGAACGGATCTAGGATCCAGTAGACCCCAACTGGACTCGTCAAACGTGTGCGCTCCAGTTTAAAACCCAGCAATTCCTAGGCTGCCTTAATATAGAAGTACAGTGTGCCCTTTTTAATGGCGGATAATATAATATACAATAATACTAAAAATAATACTCATCTGCTTATTTTATACCGCTTTTCCTACGATCAACGTGGTTTACCGCATACATATGCATATACCACAACAAGCCATACAAAAAAAAACCTCTGCTTCTCTCCCCTCAACGCTGGGGCGGGGGAGGCTCTTCCAACTGGTAGGCAGCGGCCCTGTTGTTTCTTGCCCGCTTCTCTCCCCTCAAGATGGAGGTCGGGGGAGGGCTCTTCAACTGGCATCGGTTCTGGACCCCCCCCACGTAAAAAAAAGTGTATGCTCAAGCCCCATTGAAAGTAATGGGGCGCATGCATGTGCACGGGGCGGTGGCGTGCCAGGGGCGGCGCCCCCTTAATCTTGATGGGACACCGCCCCTTGCATC
This sequence comes from Sceloporus undulatus, assembly GCF_019175285.1. Taxonomy (NCBI): domain Eukaryota; kingdom Metazoa; phylum Chordata; class Lepidosauria; order Squamata; family Phrynosomatidae; genus Sceloporus; species Sceloporus undulatus. Next base: position 153,893,814 of record NC_056523.1, on the reverse strand, counting down.
CCGCGCGCTCCCACTGCTCCCTCACGCTTCAGCGTATGCTGAAAGCCGGTATAGTGTTCTAGTATCAAGGACACGGGTGCACTGTATCTGTGTCTAGATCAAGGGAGACTAGAGACCACCTATTCTACTTTGCGCAGGCTTCACCTGGATTCTGTGTCCAGTTTGGGCAAACAAGTTAAAAAGGATTTTGACACACGGATGTATCCAGAGGGGGGTGACCAAAATGATGAAGTGTTTGGAACCATGCCCATGAAAAGAAACTTTAATAGCTGGGTATGTTTAACTTGGAGAAAAGAAAGGTGATATGATAGCCCTGCTTAACTATCCAAAGGATATGAGGATGGAGGAAGTGTTTTCTGCTGCTCCACAGACAAGGATCCAGAACATGGATGCACGAGACAGGAAAAAGATTCCACCTCAACATTAGGAGGAACTTCCGGACAATAAGGGCGGTTCAACAGGTGAACACACTCCCTCAGAGAGTGGGTGGAGTCTCCTCTTTGCTGTCTTAAACAGAGACTGATGGCCACTGTCAGGGATGCTTTGATGTGGGTTTCTGCATGTAGGGGTGGCCTGGATGGTCCTGTTTCCTTCACAACTCTTGATTCTATCTTTCCTCGTGAGCATGTTCCCTGTAGCTGTTCATGTGGTTTTGGGGAGGGGGGCTAATGAAGCAACATTTGAGGCCAATTCATATTTTACCTAATGCTTGGTTTGAGGCCTGCATCTCCCACCAGAATTATGCAGTTTTACACTGCTTTAACTACCATGGCTCATGCTGTGAATCATTGGATTGTACTTTTGTGAGCTAGTAATCTTCCTCTCCAGCAAAACTCTGCGTGCTGCAACCAACTCAAATCCCAGGGTCCAAGAATTTCAAGCATGAATTTCCAATCATGTCAAGTGCACAATTCTCAGTGCAAAGCAGCCTTAGTCTTTGGATTTTTTAATCCCGTTCCATTTCAAAACTGAGTATGGTTTCAAAACCTTTGACAATTCACCTATTTTACCTGATAACCCAGTTGTTTTTAAGACCTGACTTTTTAGTCTGAGTCCAAACACCAGCTAAGAAATCCACGAGTATGATCGGGGAGACTCAGCACCCCAAGATGCCCCCCTATATCTCAGCCAGGAGTGGGTGGGGTGACAGAGAGTTGGTGAAGGTTTGCCAATATGGAGGCAGATGCTGGCTGAATGCAGATATATTTCCTCTCCTCTCATCATCCTCTCCATGATGACCAGTTGAAGATTTAATCCTGTTTTGCTAGAATGCCCCGATATGTCCTTTATCCTCCCTCTTTAAACATCTAGGGTCCTCACTATGCCAAGGTCTGTGTTCTCGTTTCGATACAAACAGGTGACCCGTGTCCTACCTGCAAAGGAGACAAGCACTCGAAAACTGTGCCCACCTCAAGAAAAATGTAGGCCCATGACACTAAAGCTAAAACACTCAAAAATTAAATTCATCTTCTTAGTCTCTTCAAAATGAGGAAGTTTTTGATTTCTCCTGCACACAAGGCAAATTAGACCGTCCGGAAAGGAGAATGCCCCACCCTAGAGCAAATCAGTTTGACCTTAGACTGCTAACTTCTTAGCCAAGTCCCATGCAGCTGTGAGTAGCGGGGCTGGATGTCCCTCGAGGTCCAGTGGGGTTCAGAAAAGGACGAGGCACAGGGATCACATGCCACATAGACGGCAATGGAGTGCACCAGGACATTCCAAAAGAAAATCACTGTGCTTTACAGCTATAGCCAAGCCTTTACTGTACTAGATCAGACGCTATGGAATGCCCTCAACGACAGGGAGGCCAGCCACATCTGTAGTCCTAATGAGGAATCGTACCAGAAAGAGGCCATTGTTCGGACAGAACCCAGAGAACCAGATGGTTCCCATTGGCAAAAGGGTCGGCCAGCTGCATCTACACCCTATCGTTCACCTTGTATGCAGAACAATTACTAAAAACAGGCTTGGACCATGAAGAAGATGCAAATCAGGGAAAGAAATCCACCAATGTAACATCAGGCACCGACACCCTACTCGAGCGAAAACATCGGTTGGAACAACCTAAGGCCGTCAAGGAAGAAGGCAAAGGCAGGCTATGTTACCTGAAGAAAACAAAAATAATGACCACAGAAATTTACACAAATTCAGCCTAGACCAAAGAACATAGAACATAAACAGAATTTTACCCTGGATCAAAATTGATCCATCGTGGGACTGCAGTCCAAGAAATCAAGGAAGATTACGAACGGGAGGCAGCTCAGAGAAACGAAAATATCCTAAAATGTAAGACATACAACTAGCCCGAAAGCTAGATCAACAAGCCATCGTATCCCCCTTACCTGTATGATGTGAACTGGACAGTTAAGAAGCAGATAAGAAGAAAATTATTGGGCATGACTTTGCAGACCCACGTAGAGCAGTGGAGGACAGGGTTCTCTGAGAGTCTCATCCCCAGTGTTTCATGGGTCGAGATTGACTTGGGCGGGGATGTTTAGCCTGGAGAAGAGACGTTAAGAGGTGATGTGCCAGCCCTGTTTCAAATAACAAGGATGCCTATTGAGGAGGGAGCAAGCTCGTTTTCCTGCTGCTCCAGAGAACAGGACCCGCAACACTGGATGCACGCCCAGGAAAAACCTTCCTACAGTAAGGCTGTTCGACTGGAACAAACCCCCTCGAGTGAAGCGGAGTCTCTCCTGGAGGTCTTTAAGCAGAGGCTATGGCCATCGTCCAGGATGCCTTGATTTGGTTTCGCCATGGCAGGGGTTGGACATGGGCCCTCGCGGTCTCTTCCAACTCTATGTTCATGGGGGCAGTTAATCACAATAACAATTCTCTAGTAACTCGATAATATTTCTTTGGATCTGTTTTATTTGTTTTTACATTTGTGTAAACGGCTCTACAATAATTGAACTTGAACTTCCTTTTCACCCGGGGCAGTTTGCTCCAGGAGGGTGACCACCAATGAGGCTGAAACCATGCCTCTGCGGAGAGACTTAGGAGCTGGGTATGTTAGCCTGAAGGTTAAGAGGTGATGGATATCCCTGTTTAAGTATTTGAAGGGGAGTCACATTGAGGAGGGAGGCAACTTGTTTTCTGCTGCTCCAGCAAACAGGACCCTGAACAATGGATGCAACTCAGGAAAAGAATTCCTTGTCAACATCAGGAGGAACTTCTTGACAGTAAGAGCTGTTGACAGTGGAGAGTGGTGGAGTTCCTTCTTTGAGGTCTTTAAACCGAGCTGGATGGCATCTGTCAGAAATGTTTTGATTGAGATTCCTGCATGGCAGAACGGCCCTTGCGGTCTCTTCCAACTCTATGATTCTTTATGAACTGACAGTAGGCGAAGAAATGCACTTCTTGCAGCCTATGCCTCTCTGCAGACCACCTGCCCAGGTGCTCTCTCCATTTCTTCTTACACATGCAGCAACATCTACCATCCATTGCCCCCGAAAAGATGTCTGTCTCCTGCATCCCAGCCCTCACCTCCAGCATCCAGGCAACAGCAGGAAGCCCTGGCTGGACTGGTTCAGAGAAAAACTACACTACCCAAAAACAACGCTTGCCCATGGAAGGACGCCTGCGCACAAGACAGTCGGATCCAAGTTTGGAGCTCTTAGCTGCCAGTCCTGGCCCTCATGTCGGTGCACGAGCCTTCGTTGCCATTGCAATAGCAGGGGGGGAAATAATAATATTTTAAAAAGGGGCCACTTTGCCAGTCTGTTTTGCAAGGTGTGCAATTGCAGCTCTGCAAGGAAATCGCATTGGTGGGGGGAAATCCAGTTTGCATGACCACTGGGGAGTGCTTGCAGTTTGCATCTTGTTGCAAAAAAACTAGCACAGAAGAAAGAGAAGGCAAAGTCTTTTGTGCTCCTCTCCCCCACAATCTCAGCGGAGGGGGAGGAAAAAATGTCTCAGCAGAGAGTAAGGCCTCCTGGTTTGTCTTCCTTGCAGAGAGGTGGCAAAAAAATGCATGCATTGGAATGCATGCATGCATGCAATGGTCGGGATGCAGTTGTGCATTGGGAAGTTGGAGGCCGCAGAGAGCTCTCAGTTGCATTTCCTGTTTAGTATCTGGGTGGTTTTTTTTATCTCTGTCTCTCTTTGCAGACACAGGCGCGCGGCGCGCGCGCGCCCCGCGCCTTCACAGTTCCTGTAAGGCAGGGCTTTGCAGTTCAGCTGTGCATCGACGTATTGCATTCTCTGCCGGGATACCTTGTCCGTGGTGTGGGGGGTGGTGGCCTTTTGCACAGTCAGGAGGTTGGGAGAGCTGATTTGCAGGAGCTGGCGCTTGCTGCACATCTTTTTTTATTTTAAAATTGCAGTCATCATAATCCATAATAAATAAAACTCAACCAGATGCTGCTAAAGGTCAGGGATTGGCAATGGCAGATTTTAAAACCAAACTGCTCTGTGGTTGTGTGTGTGTAGTCTGTGTGTGTTTTAAAGACCGGGGCTGAAACTTGAGTGGCATTTACTAGGAATCATGTGTGTGTGTGTTAAGTAAAAACATTATATGCATGTCATGCCCCCTGTTTCTATGGGGAAGATTGTTTCTGGTGCCCTCCTTCTTTTCTACCTTTGGCAAGAAGTGTGCGTGTAGTTTTTGGGTCTGGGAAAGTTGTGCCAAGGGACGCTTGGCATTGTCTTTCTCAGAGGTGGGCTTGGTTACTTTGTTTCAAAAAGGGAAGAGCAGGGTGGGTTTGTTTTCTTCACGCAGGCTTGTTTGTAAAAACAGTACATAAAGGAGACTTGCGGGGGGAAAACTTACCCCATACGAGGAGAAACGTCCGATTGCAAACGATATCTACTATGCGGCCTTTAGGACCTACAAGAACAATGAGCATGCAGATAAATGGCCACAGATTGGCGTGAACAATTTCTATATATCATATATATCTATTCTACTAGTATGAGAGAACATATATGTGTGTGTATCATACTTTATATCAGTATACTGTGTACATAATATATAATATACTTTTGTGTTGTGTGTAAATTCACATACACTATATATATATAGTATGGTGGTATGAGTTGTGTGGTGTGTGTACATATATATATTATGCAGCACTGATGCATATTGAAGAAGGGTTAAATTCACTTGGTCCGCAAAACACCAAAGATAACTCTTTTAAAATTTGTGTACTGTGTATAACCCCCAAACAGCTGGCTAAAATACATCAAAACACGAACCTCAGATTTTTTTTTTAAATTAAGTACTGGAAGCGTAACGCTTGAATATCTCCTAAAGACTGGCCACAGGCAGAAGAGGCTATTGACACTGAACCCAATCACCTGAAGCAGCGTCTCATTTCCCCCTTATGTTGCATCCACACTGGAGCCATGATCCGGGTTGACACCCACTTTAACTGCCCCCTGCGCCATGCTATGCGTTTCGGGAATGATCGTATGTTGTGGGGCCAGCCATGGTGCCAGAGCAGTTAAAGTGATCTCGAACTGGATTATGCTCCAGTGTGGAGCAGAGAGGCAAGTCCAAAGGACCTCTGGGCATGGAGGGTGATGCACTCAAGCTGCTTGGCTTGCAATGCGGATGCAGATAGTTTTTGCACCTTCCAAGGCACTCTCTGCTCCTGCGCTGGAGAGGCTTGCAGACTGCTTTATGCAGCTTCCCATCATGGCAGAACTTTGCAGAGGGGCTGCCCTGTAGAAGTTGGAGGAGAAAGGATTTCTTCCCCCCCCCTCTGATTGAGGGTATCTTGAAACGTCGGGAGAGGTTATGGAAAGCGAGCTCTGCAATTTGAAGCCCTTTGCCTCCCACACACATTCCAGTTGCACTTGGTGCGGTGATGGAATTGCATAATTGATTCCCCCCATTGCGGCGCCCTCTTCCAGCCAAATGGAGGATTCATGGAAGGGAAAAGCAGTCCAGTCCTTTGCCAAGCCTAAAGGATGCCTCCACGATGTGGCACTCGCTTGGGTTTCTCATCCACACGTTTCTCTAGTAAGCAGCCAAGAGGAAACCCATCACTGGCTACAGGGGGAGGATGGAAGAGCTGGTTTTTCTCTCCCTTTCCCTCTCCTCCATCCTTGGAAAAACTGAATAGCACTGGATGCAGTGAAAAAAGCTTCCTGTCTGGACTGGATTTGCCTGAATGAAGGGAAAATGCTGTTCTTTTATTCAGGTCAGATGTTGCTTTTCATTTTCATGCCCTCTTTTGCATCTAGGGCACCTTATCTCCTGCCAGTAGAGATTCGGGAAGGATATTACTTCTCAGTCCTTACTCTCAGTCCTTGGCAACCTCTTTCCTCCCAGGTTCCCAAACTTGGTCCTCTAGATGGTTTGGACTACAGCTCCCAGAATCTTAATTATTGCCAGCTGGCTTGGGTTGGGGGGCTGAATTTAAAACATCTGGAGGATCAAAGATTGGGGCCACGATCTAGACCAGGCGTAGCTGTTTAAGGTCAACTGTGCCACCTTAAATGGGGCTTGAGGCCCACCCCCCTCTTCGGACCACCCCCCCCCCCCCCTCTACTCCCTGTCAGCCTCTCCATTTCCTCTTTTATGTGTAACATTGCACTTGAGGGAGAGGTGGTGATTTGCTTATTTATTTTTTATTTTGATTTATACCCCACTCTTAAAATCAAAGGTATAACCGTGTTATCTGTAGAATCAGAACGAGAGAGATCTGTAGTAGCTTTGAGACTTGAGATGCATCTGAGGAAGTAGGCTGAAGTCTAGGAAAGCTCACGCTGCCATTTCTTCTTCAGTTAGTCTCAAAGCTGCTACAGATCTCTCTACGTACTTAAATGGTTAATGAGACGTTTCTGCCCTCAAGCTCCAATCTAAAAAGTGTTGAGAGACTCTAGTGTGCAAATCCGGCAAAAATAAGAAAGAAAGATGATTTCTAGAGACTGGTGTTCCTTTGGTTAAAAGGAATAAAAGAAATCTGTGTTCGAGTGCGTAACAATGCCACATTAAAAAGGCAGTGGGAAAAAAAAGCTGCACAAAGATTATGGGTTGGTTCTTTTGTTGTTGTTGATTATGGCACCCTCTGCGCTCTGGACTTGAGAGCCAACATGTGCAACAGATAGACCCTGCCCAAGGAGTGAAATGAGCGTGCTTTCAACAGCAGTGGGATTTGGGAAAGGGAAAGCTGCTGCTGCTGCTGCTGCTTCAAGTCATTCTGATGCAAGAAATGATGAGAAACACAAGACTGTGCCTTGCCAGCAACTGCAAAGCGGAAGACCCTCTCACAGGTGCGTTGGCCAGGTCAATCGGTGGGTCTCCATGGCTGAGTAGGGAATTGTCCTACGTTCAAACCACTTCACCAAACAGGGGTGGAAAAGAGGTGATTGCAAATACCATGCGCTTCAGTCAGGGGCTAATTTCACCAAGGATGAGGATGTTATGGAATGATGGATGCTGTGAGAGAGCATCTTACTTTTTTTTAAAGTAAGACATCTCTTTATCAGTGGTTGGGAGGATCTTCTTTAAAGAAACTCCATTTGGATAAAGAGAATGCAGCCTTTGCCACCCAGTTTTGTTCCAGGTGTTTGGGGTAGAGACCATAGTATTTCCAAGGCTGGACTTCAGTAAATGAGCATGAGGTTATGCTTTTCTTATCTCTTTTAGACAAAAACAATGGCATCTGTTCCCCAGCCTTTCTTTTCATAAACATAAACTGCTGGTTGAGCTGTATATGGGGGAAGGGTTAATGATGAGATTCCTTTAGTTCTAGCTTTTTTCTTTTTTTACTCCAAGCCCTACCATCATTCCTCCTCTTTATCCTATCAATGCTATGCACCTGATTTTAAATGCACCTGTTGTGAGAAGCATCCTTTACTGCCAGAGCATGGGGTTGCCTGGAAGTGCCACTTGTTGTAGGTGTTGCATGCAGCAAGACCTTTGGATGCACTAGTTTGCCATGCAGGACTGCTCCTTCTGTATGGTTCTTCTCAGTGCCATTAACAAGAATACTTGGCAGCAGCCTGAATACAGACTACATAATAGGGACTTGTCTGTGTGGCAAGCAGGTGCTTGTAAAATGGCTTTACCACATGCAGCATTTGGCACACAGAGGCATTTCCACATGGCCTCTGCCTAGCAAGGGCAGCCTGTTGGTTTGGGCAGACAGGGCATTGCCCCCCAACTTCCACCTCCACTGTAAACAGAGGAAGAGATGCCACCCAGCCCAGTGATGTGCAGTTTGGGTGTCATGTGCAGCCACTGCGATAGCCTCCGGTTCAGTTTCTTCTTCTTCAGATCCAGTGGCTGCTCAATTTAAATTTAATTTCTGTTTTGGCTAGCAGGGTTGGCTAAGTTTCTGGCACATTCTTTTCACAAGCAGTCTCAGAAGCTTCCTCACAATGAAGGTAGGTATTCCAGTAAAACAAGCAGGGCTTCCCTTGAACTGATCAGGAGGACCCAGCTCTTAGTATGTGGGGAGGTTAATGGAGGATGCCCACAGCCAATAGGCCAGGGGTGGACAGAGGCTGACCTTCCACATTATGTTGGGCTGAAGCTCCCAGCAGACATCATCATCACAGTCAATGGGGAAGAATCATGGGAGCTGCAGTCTGACAGCATTCGGAGGGCGGCACTTTTGAAGTTTGTGGCTGAGCAGCACCTGCCATCAGCAACATAGTAGTGAGTACGTATTTATTTTGAATATTAGTTGTGTGTGTGTATAGTGTTCTGGGTGTGTATGGAGAGTGTTCTAGGAGGTCCTTATTTTCCCCCAATTTTTTTGCATCTCTATTTTTCTGACTGTTTTTTTTAAACAACCCCTCCATCCTTGACTTTTTAGGTCAGGTGGGGAATGATTGTGAGCTTGTCTATGTGAAGTGTTTTGTGGGTCTCCAGCCCTCACCTTATTTTCCATCTCTTATAAAATGTTCTTTAATCCTCCCTCGTTTGTTCTTTTTTTAAAAATCTCACATCTTAGAGGCCTGGGAGCAATAGTGAACCATGCAGGCAGTGTCTGGTGTCTTGCATCTTGTGAATCTGGAAACAACAGCGGGAAATGTGGATAGTGTTGTAGCAGTCTCTAACACTGGCTGTTTCCCCTATTTCCTACTCATTTTCCTTAAAAAAAAACCCACTTCATTTTCTTACTTTTTAAAATTGATTTCAGATGCCCCACTCATTATTATAAGGGGTGTCCTTTGAACTCTCAAACCCTTGCTATTTTTTGTTCTGTTATTTCTATTCTTTAAGGCACCTACTTTTTTTGTGTTTCTGTGTGGAACCTGTGTCTCTTCCTCCAATTCTATTTTCTGGCTTTTGTTTGATTTACTGATCTCAGTTTGCCTCTTTTCTGTGGGTTTCTGTATGTGAGTGGCCAACTGTTGAAGGTAGGGTCGCCATTACTGTCAACCTCCAGACTGGGACAAATGTAAAAAAGTGTAGGGCAATGTAGGACAAAATTTAGTCCCAAATGTAGGACATATTTTTTAAATGGAGGACAAACGAGAAATTATAATAATTTTAAAAAGTATTAATATAAACGCATGTTTCTTAGGCATGCTCAAAATGGAGGACATTTTGGCATTATTCCTAGACAGATGGCAGAAATGTACTTCCCTTTCTGGACCCATTCCAAAACAAACACAACAGCACATTTGAGCATTTAACATGACTTTATTTAACATGGCCTCTTGCATATTTCAGAGGCTTACTGCATAACCAAATCCCTTGGGTTTAACACTTAGCATGGTTTAACATGGCTATGCATATTTAACAGGTCAAGGTGGTTTCACAAGAAGTGGATTTGCATTCAATTTCAGGTTTCTTACCCCAACTGTACTTCTCAGAAGTGTGTACTTGGTCAAGGGACTTTGATTTTTCTTCACTGCTCATGAGTTTGTAAAAATCAGAGCAACTTACATTGGCCATGCCTGAGAGAGTATCAATATCATCATCATCATCATTACCACCGCCACCACCACACCATCATTGTCAAAACAAGGGAGACTCGTTAGCATTAAAAGCACCAAAAATACACCAAAACACACATTGGAAGGTGACACTTTCTCGGCTTCAGAAGCTGACTCATATCACATCATCATCATCATCATCATCATCATCACACTATCATTGTCAAAATAAGGGAGACTTGTTAGCATTAAAAGCACCACAAATACACCAAAAACACACATTGGAAGGTGACACTCTCGGCTTCAGAAGCTGAGTCATATCACATCATCATCATCATCATCACACTATCATTGTCAAAACAAGGGAGACTTGTTAGCATTAAAAGCACCAAAAATAAAATAAAAAAAAACTTGTTGCCAGAGGCCTCTGGCCACTCACCTCCTCCTCCTCCTCCTTCTTATCCTGTTTGGCACCATGTGGCGCCATAGGAAAGGGCTGTTTCCCCTCCCTCTTGCCCAGAGGCCCACCCTCAGTCCTCCTCCTCCTCCTCCTCCTCCTCCTCTGAGGCTCTACCTCCTCCTTGAGGCTGGCCAATGGCAGGCTGGGGCTGGAAACAGCCCCGCCCCTGCTGCTCTGCTATTGGCCAGTCATCTTCTGGGGGACGAGCACTCCTGCAGGCTGGGCAGAGGAGGCGGCGGAGGAGGAGGTAGGTGGTGCAGCCGCGTGGAGGAGGCGGAGGAGGGCGGTGCAGCCGCATAGAGGAGGTGGAGGGTGGCATGGCTGCACGGAGGAGGCGCATCCTCCTCCTCTGCGCGGCCTCGCGGTCTTCATCTTCCGTGCAGCTGTGCGCGGCCCTCCTCCCCCGGCTCATCTGCGCGGCTATGCCGCCCTCCTCCACTTCATCCACGTGGCCGCGAGGAGGAGGAGGAGGGTGGCGCAGCCGCGCGGAGCAGGCAGAGTTGAAGGAGGGGGAGAAGGGGGAGGAGGAGATGGGTGGCACGGGCGGCTGCGCGCATTAGCGGCCGCGGCAATGGCTGCATGAGCGAGCCCGGCCCAGAGGCCGGGCTCGAACCAGTGATTTGGCGGCACCTGGGATGGGATGGGCCCGGTACCGCCAAAACCTGTACAGTCCTGGGTGCAGCCGGGATATGGCATTCCTAGTTGAAGGAATACTTTCATCTGTTCCTGTGTGGCTTCACTTTCTCCCTTCCCAGTTCCTTGCATTGATCTCTTTGATTCTGACTTTAATGTGCCTTGCCTTGTGTTTCTGTGCTTTGGATTTCACCTGTATCAGCCAAATGTGGATTGTTTTAGTGTCCTTTTTGTGGATCACAGCCACTCCTCTACAACCCTTTGCCTTGAATTCACAATTCTTAAATTAACTTGCACTGCCTTAGTTTGTTCGCCATCATCTCACAAGCCCAAGGTGTATCAGTGCAACCTTAAAGCAGTGATACTGAATTCACTGGTCCTTAGTTTCAAGTATGGAAAGGGGCAGTTGACACGTGTTCCCGTCATTCATTGACTGTGACAAATTAGACATTGTAGATAAAATGTTCACATCCTATGTTGTCAATGCAGTCAGTAGTTTCCATTATGGAGAGTTAATAATTAAGTGGTGAAATATTAAATGATACCTATACATCTATCTGACCAAAGTATGTTTTGAATTGCAGTTTTGGGGCTATTCTAACAGATGTGAATTACTTCTCTGTGATGCCTTATGACTGGGCCTGACTACTGGGGTTGTACAAATCAGTATGTGAAGAAAAGCCTAAACCAGGGCTGGACAGTTCATGGTCCTCCAGTTGTTGGGCTGACATTCCATTTGTCATAGGTCTAATCTACACTGCATAAATAATGCAATTTGACTCTGTTTTAACTGCCATGGTTCTATGCAATGGAATTTTGGAATTTGTAGTTTTGTGAGCTATTTATCTTTCATTGCCAGAGAATTCTGGTGCCACAACGAGCAACAGATCCCATAATTTTGTAAAATTGAGCTTTGGCAGTGAAAGCAGTCAAACAGCAGTATTTCTTGGGTGCATATTAGACCATAGTCATCTCAGCCAATGTTAAGTGACTGCAGTGTGTTCTGGCCACAAACACCTGGGGCCCTTTCACACTACACAATTATAGGGATATTATTCCACCAGGATTTGCAGTTTAGGGAGGGGCCTTTGGAATACTTAGTCAGGGTGGTCCTCTGGTGCCCCTGGCCAAACTATAAACTCTCCAGAATTCCATAGGATGCAGCCATGGCAGTTAAAGTGAATTCTTAGTGCCATGATAATGTAGTGTGAAAGGGTCCCTGGAGAACCAGAAGTTCCTTACCCCTGCTTTGTTGCTTGTATGACCACTTAGACTGCAAAGGAAGTCAACCTGTGGAGTATTAGTTCATGCTGTTTCCTTCCCTGTGCAGTCACTGACCTGAGAATAGCTAGAAATTGTTGCCTAGATACTGTATATATGTGTGAACTAGTTCTAAGAATGTTTACTTGGATGTAAGATTATTAAAATCCTTGGGTTTATTACAAATAAGTATGCATGGCAATAGGGTGCCAGATTGCAACATTTCTGCCAAGTAGCTATGCCAGTTCTGTGGTCTATACTGTGCCTGGCACACTGGTATTAAAACTATTAAAGCTAAAAGTGTCAACCTTTGTGGCTTGCAAACTAAAAATATTACCTAGATTGCTTTTTAGTGTGCATGCTTTTATTATGTTGAACCATTTAAAAAAATGCTTACTTTCCCCTGAAAGGTTTATTGAAACTGGAATGTTCTAGTTTTCAGATAGCAAGGACACAGGTAACACACTGGAAATATTGAAGATTCCTTGAGTTCAGCACTTGCCTTGTTCTGTTTGAAGTAGCTGGCACTGATCTGGTTTGTTTTGGTTTTGCGTGTGATCTTGATCATGTAGCTTGTTATGCTATTTGTGAATTACTATTTACAGAGCTAGTGGCAAGAGGATAAATATCGAAGCAATACTTTCTATTGTTTAACCAAAGGATAATTAGTTCTGGCTGCCTGAAAGTCGGCACTTAGCTGGAATTACTCATTGAAAATTATTTTCAGGTAAGAGCATAACAAAGACTGAGACTCCCGGTGTCCTGTTCAGGAGTAGGAAGTGTTTTGCCTTATTGTGGGGAGCAGAACTGTAACTGTTGAACTGGCTTCAAGAGAATCTTTTTGGTGAAACTCCTGATATTCAAGAATGGTTTATTAAATGCAATTGAAAATGTGGGGCTAGTTCTGATTAACATAGTGTGTTACCAGCCTCTCCTGGCCATAACTTTTACAGAGCAGATAAAATTGCTTTATAACGAGGACTTGGAACAGTTAATAAGGAAAATCAAAGAAGAAAGTGCTAAGACAGGCCGGCTTGCTGTTGAACATTAAGAAAACAAAAATAATGATTATGGAGGATTTACATAAATTCAATGTAGATGATGAGGAAATTGAAATAGTTAAAGATTTCCCATACTTTGAATCAATCATTGATTAGAATGGAGAGCATAGCCAAGAATTCAAAAGACTGGGACTAGGAAGGGCAGTTATTGTCATGGCCAGCCAAGATCAGCTCTCGGAGGATGAGGAGGAGGATGAGCCTCCTCCAGAGCAAGGGCTGATTGAGGCAACACCAGGTGCTGTTCCTGCCCTGCCAGGTCCCAGCTGTGATCCTCCAACCCCAGAGGAGGAGGTTCAACCAGGTCCTAGTGCCGAAGAGAGACCTTCTATGGTACCACTGCCTAGTGGGGACTCTGGGGACGAAGCTTGCATGCAGGTGCCTTCTTTCAAAGAGAGAAGAGCTGAGAGTGCTTGCAGGCGCAGATCACAGAGAATTGCCGAGAGGCAATTAGCCAACCAGCCTCAGATGGCACGAGGGAGAGTTTCCCTTACTTAAGTGGGAGAGAGACTAATGCTGGTTGCTAGAGTTTATTGCATGATCTCTCGGTGTGGTTGCTGCTAGCACTAGCTCCTAGTACACTGCTACCTCGGGTTACGAAATTAATTCGTTCCGCCATTCCTTTCGTAACCCGAAAATTTCGTAACCCGAAAAGGCTTTCCGTTAGCACTGGAAAGCCTATAGCATTTGAATTTCGCGCCGAAATGAATTTCGTAACCCGAAAAATATTTCGTAACCCGAAACAGTTTTTTCCAATCCAACTTTTTCGTATCCCGGAAATTTCGTAAGCCGATCATTTCGTATCCCGAGGCACCAGTGTATCTGGATTCCTTGTTACCTTGACCTTGGACCGGACTTTGTTATCTCTTGGCTGTTTTGACCTTGGACTGTTTGACCAACGTTGTTTCTCGGTATCCTGACTTCGGCTTGACTCTCAGAACGTTTGGACTTCTGGAATTCTGAACTCGGCTTGTTTTCTCGGACTGCTCTCAGACTGATTCCTTGCAAGGTCTGCTTTACTTTCACTTCCACTAAGCTAAGGCTCTGTTATCAGCTACTGTCAAGTGTCTGCTGGCAGCATTCCCGGACAGTTATGAAAGAACTAGACAAGATCCTGAAGTGCAAAGACTGTGCGTACCATTGTATTTCCCATCACTGTGTATGGGGGCGAGAGCTGGATGGTGAAGAAAGCTGATAGAAAGAAAATCAACGTATTTGAAATGTGGTGTAAACAAATGGGTCATGGAACTAATCAAACCTTAATTCTCCCTAGAAGCTAAAATGAGGCTGTTGTACATCGGCCATCAGAATGCATGACTTATTAGAAAAGATTATGATACTTGGTGGAAAAGTAGAGGGCATAAGGAAACGAGGAAGACCACATACCAGATAAATAGACACAATCAAGACACATGGCACTGGGTTTGCAAGACCTGAGCAGAGCTGTTGAGGATAGGGAATCTTGGAGGTGTCTCATTCACAGGGTTGCCAGGAATCGGGGTTGACTTCAGGGCAGTTAACAACAAGAACAACAAACAACAAATCTTATTTGACCTTTCTAAATATAGTAATGGATATTGATATTGGGTTGCTGCTATAGTTTTATTCTAAATCTGATTTTCATGTTTTAGAAAGAAAGCTAGAAGAAAATTAAATCTGATCTTCAAGTGAAATATAGGCAATTTCTGTGTTCTCTGCTTTGACCACATGATCCCTCCATATAAAGTATGCACTGTATTTGTCTTTGTCGTTTTCTTTTTGATACCTTGATGACTCTTACGCACTGTGGTTCTATCAGCTGCCAATGACGTATTTGGTTGTGATGGGTCTGCTTCCATTGGTCCAGCTTGAGGATGTAGATATATTTCTCAGTAGGGTGAAATGAGTAATCTCTATATTTGGTCCTTGTTCTGGTTGGTTAAAGCAGGTGTGGTTACCCTGAAATTCACCAGCAAGAACTGGCTGCAGAATAGTGGCTCAGATCATATGCTAGGAAGTCAAGGAAGAAAGCAACTGTAAGCATATATTGAGCTCAGGAATTTGTGAGCTAGTTTAACAAGTCCTTTAACACAAAACTCTCCTGGTTTTCCTAAAGGTATTGTTTTTTCAGCTTTCTAATTTAGGAGAAGAATTTTTAGTTGTGTCTGCTTTTAAGATTTGGGAATCATGAAACCTTATCAATGTACTTACTGCAAATCATCCTGAGATTGGTCAGTAGATCCCAGTATGTCTTTTTCCCTACTCCAGGATTAAGGCATCCAAAGCGAGGTGACTTAGTGGAAAAGTGAATGTACTATAGTAACCTTGATTGAAAAAGCATTTTTTGTATCCCACCTTGTTGGATAATTTCCAACCAGTCTCATTATGCAAAGAGATATTGTAGCTCCTTTGACAGTGAGGACTGAAACTGATGGCCCAGAAAGAGATGTCTCCAGCCGCTGTGGCTGCGATCACTCTGGATCTGGGACCGCAGCCACTGCATGGCCCACTCCCAAAGCAGGCCGCTGCTGTGGTCCCGAACAGACCACCAGGAGGAGCGGATTAAATTTGCTTCTTTTGCCAATGGCTCTGGGCCTCCTTAGGTGTTCTTGGAGTGGTTTCTGGCTGCTCTGTTTGGCCTGCCTGTTTGGGGCCTGAATTAAAGAAGTTGTAGTATGAGCTTTTGTAGACTTGGTCTGCTTCCTCAGATGCCAAGATTCCTTTGCATACTGATATTTCAGACTAACATGGCTATGCACAACGCATATTGGTTTCCATTTCATTCAAGAAACTTTGATTGCTTAGATATTGACAGTAAGGGCTGTTCGACAGTGGAACAAACTCCCTCAGAGCGTGGTGGTATCTCGGTCCTTAGAGGTCTTCAAACAGAGGCTGGAGGGCCACCTGTTGGGGATGCTTTGATTTAGATTTCCTGCATGGCAGGGGTTGGACTGGATGGCCCTTGCGGTCTCTTCCAACTCTATGATTCTATGGATTTAGGCTGGATTGTTGGGACTGAAATACCTTCAGTCTGGAAACTAGATGGCAGGTGGGGGAGTATATTTATGTTTGTCATTCTGACCCTCTCTGTAGGAGCAAACATGGTACCAAGCCAAATGTTGAGAATAGGATAGAGAGACCCTCTTTGTCAGTTTCAATAGGTGGCAATGTGGTATTTCCATTTGACCTATGGCTATCTTTCAGGCTGATTTCTGGTCCCATGTAAGCATGTTTTTTGTACAGTTTGGTTTCAGGACCACCTGTGGATATTAAAGTCCCATTAAATATGACGGATAGTAAAATGGTGTCCCTTATATAAAATAGCAAATTCAAAGGGTTTTTTTTTAAATGTGTATATTTAAAAAATATTTTCAAGCCATGCCTGCTTCAATGGGTAAAGAATCTGTGGATATGGAGGGTCAATTGTAGCATGTTGAGCATCACGCTAATGATTCCAGTCTATGGGACAGATTGTCACTTGCCAATGGGTTGCTTGCTGAAAGAAGCCAAAGTAACCACTGCCTATGTTATTTCACATCTACAGAGAACTGCTGGGAGAACTTGTTCAAGGTGTTGGAGTGGAGTATGTCTCTGAGTATAATACAACATTTAAAAAAACCCTTGAATCCCTGGACTTGGTGAGGTGGGAGAAGAGAGAAAAAATGTTTGGTTATACAAGTCACAGCAACTAACCTTTGCCCCACATCTTAGTTGGTCGGAAACAAAGGAGCAAGTAAAAAAGTCCAATTCAATGGCTTCTGACTTACGTGGTTTCTAAGTTAATATGTATAAAGATTTTGCATGGCTGAATCATGTTTTTCACATTTGGTGTTAACAACTTGCAAACAGGAATGTTGTGGAATTCAGTGCAAGATGTCTACCAACTGGAGTTGATCATCTGTTGTGTTAAAAAAAGTGGTATGAAAATTGTATCTACTGTATGCATTTAATTAAGATTTTATCAGAGTAGTGTGTCTCATGATATATTTCTCCATAACCACTGTGGCAGGATAATTGAAGGGCTGCATAAAAATATCAGTAATAAATATATGCCAGAACATAGCCCTGTGTTTTGAAACACCCTTGATATGTGGCTTATAGTGTAACTCAGAAAAATGAGGATATGTTTGTTTTGTTAGATGTTAAGGTAAAAAGTATGATGTCATGGGCACATATCTAATGCATGTGTCTGGGAGTTGCAGTTTCACACAGTGTCCTTCAGTAACACTATGTTTCCCTTATGGGGAAATTAAAAAGCTTTCTCCTGGCTGTTTGGTACTGGTTAGTCCTAGTCAGCATTGAACTCTTCATTGATGCTGGGGCTGCAGAGGCTGCCTGAGAATGTTGCTTAATGCCTCCAAGCTTGATTTTAAAGTCTGTGACAGGCAGAATCTTTGTTACTATAGGGCAGTAACAGATGAACACTTTCTCAAAAGATGGTGGCTGGGTGGTAGAACAATCATATGTTTTTTTTTATCTCAGTGGACAAGTTAAGGGATTTTACATTTTCTTATATTTTCTTAAAATGTAAAAAGGCAAGAAGGAGATATTCTTAAAAATGGTTTAGTGGAAGTAGAATGGTGGATGGGGTGAGAAATTAACAAACATGCCCATTTTGTAAGGAATGGCTTAGTGGTTAGACGCCAACTTCGATGATCATAAGGTTGGAAGGTTAGCAGTTTAAGGCCAGAGTGCTGCATGATGGTATGAACCCCCATCACTAATCCCAGCTTCTGCTATCCTAGCAGTTCGAAAGCATGCATGTGCAAGTAGATAAATAGGTACCACTTCTCAGTGGGAAGGTAATAACATTCAGTCCAGTCATGCTGGCCACATGACCATTGGAATAGTCTTTGGACAAAGCTGGCTTTTTGGTTTAGTACCTGAGATGAGCACCGCCCCCTACAGTTGGTCAGGACTAAGCATTCATGTCAAGGGAAAATCTTTATCTTTTTAAATCAATCTGTACTTACATTTGGAGGTGTTGATGACTCTTCAAATATTTTGAACTATTGCTCCCACAATTCCTTATATAGTGGGCCCTTGGTATCCACTGGAGTTTGGTTACAGCCCCTCCCCCCATGGAAACAAAAATCTCTGGATGGTCAAGTCCCATTATATACAATGGCATAGTAAAATTGTGTCCTTATATAAAATTGCAAAATCAAGGTTTGCTTTTTGAAAATCCCAGTTTTTGTAAGAAATCCATTCTGGACACCCCCCCCCCCCCCCCCCCCCCCGCAAAAATGGAAATCTGCTGATATTCAAGCCCTATTGGCTTGAATAGTGGTGCATCCGTGGGCACACACCCCATTTTAAGTCCTCCGTTTGCCCCTCGCAAGTAAGCAAGGGGCACAGATTCAAAATCCAAGCAAATGGAGGGACAACTGTATTTTCAAGCCATTGATAGTTGAATCTGTGGATATGGAGGGATGACTGGGGCTTCTGGGAGATAAAGTCCAAAAGAGATGATCAGATGGTTTTCACCCCTCTCTTAAGTCATTGCTTCCATGTGGACACAGATTATACACAATAAACATTAGTGTTAATATGTGGCCTCACTGTAATTTTTCTGTATGAAAACATATGTAAAAAATACGTATGATTTTGAGAAGGATACAATATTAGGCTTGGAAAGCCAAACAACTTTTTGTGTACCTTCAATTTTTTCTTGACTTATGGCAACCCTAAGGTAAACGTATCCATGACATCAGTCCCAGAATCAAGGAAAAGATTATTTTCTGCTTGAAATGGATTTGATTTTAAACCTTATGATTTCGATATGAATGTTAAGATTTGATCAGGGTTTTGGTTGCCCCATGGCATCAAAGCTCACTTGTCAGAAGGAAGTTGTGTTCCAGACTCTCATTCCAGGAGTTCTTCTTTGAAAATGATATACCACTGACTGAAACTTTCTGCCACTAACATATGGCTGCTTTATCTATCCACATTAGCAGTTTAGAACATGTTGAAACTGATATCTCAAGTGGCTAACTACTACATCTTGAGCTAACTTAAGAATTTTTCTGATTGCATACTTCATTCATTAATTTATGACAAGTTATTCCATGCATGTTAGGAAACTGTCTTTGCTATTACGGTTAGCACAATTCCTTGGTGCAGTCCTCAACTAGCATAATTTCTTGGATGCAGCTGGTTTTGATAGAGGGCCACTTTTATCTATTTCCATGCCACATGTGAGGGACATAAAGAGTGCTCCCATCCCCCCCCACATCTTCAGTGAAATAAGATATCTCAACATTTGATAGACACTGTCCTCACACATAAAATAATTTTAAAATCCTCAAAAATCAAGCTCTGTGAGATTTTTATTTTTTATTTTTGCATTTCTGCAGGGAAATGTTGTGGTTTGGGGCAAAAATGGGATCTTTTTGCAAAAAATGTCTCAAATGCACTCCCCCATCATTGAGTTCCAGCCAGGGGAAAGCAGGATATTAATTAATAGATTAATAGATAGATGTGTACAACTTTTGTAATCTTACCCAGTAAACCCTCCCTTTAATTCACTACACTTGGTTCCCATATGTCCCAGAGACACACAGTTCGTGGTCTAGGACATGGAATGAACTAGTCAGTTGCAGGAGACGTAGCACATAGCATCATTTAGGAAGATGGCTTTGCCCAATAGATTCCAGCTGCAGAGCACAAGCTTGTTTTAGTATAAATAAGATGGCATTCCTTTTGATAGCAAGTCCCTTCCTAGAATTAAATAATATGCACATTCCAGAACTGCATATAAAGGATTCCTGATCTGAATCTTAGCAGTAGTTGGCTTGGCATTTTTGCCCCATTAACTCCCATCTGCACCAGATCTATTTTTCACGTAATTGAGCAAACAGGAATCAAGCTACATACAAATGATTCCACTCTGGAGAATACTTTGTTTTAAGAGGCATTTAAACAGCAGTTGCATGAATCTTACAGGGAAATAACTAGCGTATATATAACCATGTATTCATACTTGCCAAATATCAAGTAGTGAATGATTAAAGTATAAAGTCATGCACCAGATTTGAATGTGATGAGGAACGGTTTTTAAGGATACGCTCAATAGCAGGGGTGGGAATCATGCAGCCCTCCATATGTTGTTGCACTACATCTTTCAATAGCCCTAATCAGTATAGCCAGTGGTGAGAATGCTGGGAGTTGCGTCTAGCAAAATCTGGAGGGATGCAGGATTCCCATCTTGCCCTGTTAAGTGCTGCAGCCATGTGTGGGTTTGGGGGTGTGAAATTGGCTGCTGGACCCACCAAAGCTTCCAGTCTCTATCTTAAACATGCTTGAAGAGGACTAAGGTCACCACAGCAGATGTTCGAGAAAAGGCTGAAAACATAACGCTCTAGATTCTGTGGCAGAGCATTTCACGAGAAGTAAATGACTAGCAAACTTGGATGGCAGTGTGGCTATGATAGTTGCAGAAGGCACATGCAGTTGGAACACAATGCAAAGTGGGAACTGACATCTGAGATTTTTTATAATGTACTTACACCAACAAAGCCATTGTGTTGTAGTGGTTTGAATGCGGACTAGGACTTCCGGAAGCCAGTGTTCAAATCCCTGCTCAGCCAGGAAAATCCACTAGGTAACCGTGCAAGCCACACTCTCTCAGCCTCAGAAAAAGGAAAAGGAAATCTCTGAATCAATCTTGGCAAGAAAGCTTGTGAGAGGTTGCCATAATCAGAGTTGGCTTGAAGAATGTAACCGCAACGACAACACAGAAAAAAAAAAGAAAAGATGATATTTATTCAGAGTGTTTAAATAAAGAAGAAAAGGATAGTTGTTGTTCTGTGTAGGGGACAAAGTTTCAATACTATGGCTTTCTCATCCTAAATCATAATAATTAATAATAATAATAATATATAATATATTTTTTTATTTATATACCGCCCAATCACGGGGAATCCAAGCGGTTTTACAACAGAGGGGATAATAGACATTCCTTGCCCTCAGGCTATAATCTAAAAAGACACACACAAAGGAGAAGGAATGGTGAGGGGGGAGGGGACAGGTCCACATTCTTCTCTCTTTGAGGCTTGGACCAAGGCAGATGGACGGGAGGGAGCTCTTCTTCTTCAGGCTAGCCCTGTGGGAGCTGGGCCAGCTATTCTCTCCCTCATCGGACAAAATGACAGTTATGGAGGGAGGAGCCTCTTTATTTAGGCAGCCCTGATGGAGTTGGACAGCCTGTCTCTCCCTCACAGGCTGAAAGATGCATGGAGGGAGGTGCTCTTATCTAGGCTAGCCCCTGATGAACTGGGCCAGCCTGTTCTCTCCCTCACAGCCGAAAGATTAGTAAATCTATTGTTTGCACCCAACCTGGGTAATACATTGTGTGTGTGGCCCTTGCTGCTGTGGAATACCAAGTATGTGTGATTCTAGTTGGGTGTCTTCACTCCCTGATTAATGGTCCTCGTCATTTTGCGTTGGGTACAAAGTGATGCTAGTAGAGTTAATGTCACTGATTCCCATATTCATGAGCTGATATTACTGTTTTTATAATACAGTTCCTGGGTTACGTTTCGTTCGCTGCCGTTTGTAACCAAAAGCATTCAACCGATCATTGGCCGCTTGTGGAATACCTGCGATTTTCTTATGCGAGCGCCGAAAGCTCCATTTTTTTCGTACCATATACTTGGTAACAGAAAGTTTTTTTTAACTGATTTTTTTCTCATTTTCGAGCGATGTATTCCGTCACTGTATGTCCAAGGTATGGTTCATGCTCTGAATAAATTTTTATAATTTTGTTTTTATGGCGCCTCCATTCATACTGAATCTGTCCACTTTGATATAGCTCAAACACTTTGTATTTTCTTTTGCATTCTCAAAGTTGGAACAGTATCAGAATCATTCAGATACCTGACAACTGCACATTTTAAGCGAATATTTCAAGTCTTTTATGAGCAGCAGTGGAAACAAATGCTAGAGCTTTAAAAGTAATATGTTTAAGCTTAAGATTAAAAAGAACTCCCCAACGCCAAAATATCCTAAGATATTTTCTGTTTTTTAAAAAATGCAGACAGCATGGCTGCATAAAACATTTTTTTTTTCTTTAATTCTTTCTCCTCTCATTATCTTTTCCCATTGCTTACCCCACGCCAAATTCCAACATTTTGCAAAGGAGGACAACCATGTGGGCAAGTAGCATGCCTACCTTGTCACTGTGTTTCTAGACAGGTGTTGCAACACAGTATGGAGAAAACTGTTAGCAGAAGAGTCCAAAAGTTCCAGTGGATTTCTGACCAGCCAGTATCTAAAAGCCGTTGGAATAAAACAAGTATCTTCCTGCGATGGAAAAACAATGAGAGGGAACCACTCTGGCTTCCCTATGAAAGATTACAGGGTATGGGAGCGCCATTAAGAAGACCCTCTTCCATATTTGCTAGACATGTCTTGCTTAAATGTCTAAAGTGGCTCCTCGGCCATAGGTTCTAGGTTAATTTCAGGGAAAGTGAAGGAGGAAGGTGAGTTTTCTTGCAGATATGCTCTATTACTTTCTAGCCATCATTATTTGAAAAAGTGTTTAAAAATTGGGAACAAGCAACTTTTAAGACTGACTATACGGTTGAATTGAGTCTGTTGTTGCATTGTGAATGACAGATGTGCATTCTTTAACAACTATTCATGTGCTTTGGAAAGCATTGGTTCAGGTCAGGTCTTTCAGCTGCATGTTCATGTTTTTTAAGGATACAGCCTGTCTTCACACCTGACACATTTGGAGGAAGAAACATCCATATCCTACTGGTGACAGTGATTGCTATACCAGATGCCAAATGCTGTTATGGTGGGAAAATCCTGGGTTTTTTGAACCACAGGACCTAGTTATAATTCAGTGTACTCATGGAAGAACTGCCGAAATGTTATTGTTCTGAGTTTATTTTTTTCATATTAAGTGTGCTCAGTTATCTTGTTTTGCTGAGAGATTTGCATAGCGTGTCTGTCTTGATAGATATGTTTAAATGGCTTGCAGGAAAAAAAGTTTAGTTAAAATATTTAATTATATCATATGAAAACCTGGGATAGGTTTTAGGAGTGCAGGTACTGAATGTTGCTTGCATGCACCCAATGCAGGAGTTCATTAAGGTGATCATTTAAAGACTTTGCCCTGTATAAACCTGAATAAGCAAACTAGGAGAAAATACAGTCAGCCTCTGTTTTTGCGTGGGATCTGTTCTGGACCCCCCCCCCAAATGGAAACTCGCGATATTCAAGCCCATAGGCGAATGGGGAGGCATGCCCCCATTTTAACCCCTCCATTGCTCCTCACGAGTAAGCGAGGTCATGGATCTGAAGTAGTGAAGATGGAGGGGCATTGTATATCTCTTGTACTTTATACTGGAGCTAGTCCGTAGTTTAGTTGTTTAAGTGAACTGTAGCCCTTCTGAACCATGGGGAAGACACCTTGGCCCTCCAGTGTTCTGGACTACAGATACACAGTTCATTGCTAATGCAGATCACTGCCATTTATGTACTCTCGGGATTGTTGAGAGTTGTACATACATTTGGAGGGGAAAGGCTCCCAGCTCAGATCTAAACAAAGGAGACACTGTTGGTGCTCCCTTCAGGGTTGTGGAAGAAGATTGTCCTTCACAAATTTAAGAAAAGGAATATATAAAGCAGCACTAAGTAATTTATAAGGGATGACCGGGACTCTTTCACATACATAGTAGTGTGATTTTTTACCACTATGGTTCTAATTAACTTGCCATGATTGCATACTTTAGAATCCTGGGACTTGTAGTTTGGACAGGGCACAGGTAAGCTCCCTGGCCAAGAATTCTAAATACTCCTTTCTCTCACAGTTGACTAAGGGATGGCAGGGGGAGAATGAGACTCTTGAGACAAATTTTTTTTTTTTTTATGAATGGCTTTTGTACTTGTGGTCACTTTCCTTTGAACACCATTTGTGAGCATGACCTATTCCATCATGAAGAGTTTGAACAAACATGGTGATTATTAAATATGGTAGCTCAAGCTCCAGTAATGAATGTTGTGACTGGGTGTGATGTTTGCATGAGGTGATTTCATTCAAAAAGCCAGTTAACCATAAAACAGTGAAGGCAACACTTCTAATTGTTTTTGTAATTGTATGTAGCACCTTCATATGAGGTGGGCATACAAAAATAAAAAGTGCATCCCTGCCAAAGACATACCACTGTCTCTCACCTGCAGTCAAAAATGTATACTGCCTGTCCTCTGACTATCAAAAAGTAATCACATGTGCAATATTGATGCTTATCTTCTCCTATGACCTCCTCCTCAACTCTGCCTCTGTCTCCAGGCAGCAGAATTGGAACATGACAAGCATCGAGAGACTATACAGCTGAAATATTTTGATGCACTGTTTAGCAAAATAGAGGGGTCCCACTGCTACATACTCATTTAAGCTTGAGTTTTTCTTGAAGTTCATGCTATATATGTTGAAGATAGAACAGTAGTTGATCTCCTAAATTCTGTTAGTAACTCGAGCCTTATCGCATGAGAAAAGAAGCTGAAAACATCAGAGACTAGCACCTTTCTCCAGTGGTATCATTAGGGTTGGTGTCATCTGGTGCAGTAATTCATGCTGTCACCTCCCTCCCCCATTGAACCTTTCCCTTACCACACCATCAGAATCTTAGTAATTCTTTTTGTACTAATGTTACTCATAAATTGTAATTCCAATATATCAGTGAATACTGTACAATGGTAATAGTTGTGACATAAATAACTAGCAAATTAAATTATACCTTTAAATTACAATATCTCATTGCGCCTCATCCCACTTACACCATCTTTTCAGTCTTTAAAGAGACAGGCAGTGTTGCCAACAAGCCTCGAAGATAATTCCCGGAAATGTTTGTCCAAAACCCGCTGAATCCCCCCAGATCCACGGAATATCAGTCACAATTCCCAGAAAATTCCCATAATGTTAAAATGGCAGATATTTTGCAAATAACGTAAACCATAATTGAATAAAAATAATTGTAATTATTTAAACCCTCCAAAATCACCATTGAACCAAACAAAGAATGTTTCAGTCCTTTAAGATATTTATTTTGCATGAAGGGGGTTCAGGAACGTGTGCCAAATAGAAATGTGTTAGGCTGCAACCGCACTGCAGAAATAATCCAGTTTGACACCCTTTTAATTGCCATGGCTCAGTGCTAGGGAATCCTGGGAGTTCTAGTTTTCGGAGAATTATTAACCTTCTCTCTCAGCCAACTCTGGTGTGACAACAAACTACAATTCCACAGGATTTCATAGCACTGGGCCATGGCAGTAAAAACAGTATGAAACTGGATTGTCTCTGGAGTCTGGAGTGAAGATGCAGCCTGAGTTGGGTCCAAGACACACTGCAGAAATAATCCAGTTTGAGATCGCTTTAACTGCCCTGGCTCAGTGATAGGGAACTCTGGGAATGTAGTTTTGTGAAGAAAGAGCTCTAGTGCCACAATGAACTACAATTCCATGCATCTGAGGAAATAACGCTTAAGTCTAGGAAAGCTCATGCTGCCAACTTTTCTTTCAGTGAGTCTAAGGTGCTACAAGATCTTCTCATCATCTCACCATTATTATTTATCATTATCAAATCCAAATGCAGCTGAAGACTGGACTTAAATTGGCAACACTGATATCCTGTAGACTCATTCTCTGGGGCTTGATATGGAAGCGTGCAGGCAATTCCCTTGTTCAACCAGGGAATCCTGGGAATTGTAGTTTGTTGTGACATGTTGAGAGGAGACACTGCTTTTACTGGCAGCCAGGGCTCCATGCATGAAATTCTGGGCTTGGTGGGTTGTTAGTTGATCCCAGCAATT